>NW_026511149.1:65000-139113 GCF_027579735.1 Bombina bombina | reverse complement strand
CAGCTCATTCTACTAGAGCTGTGGCTTCCACTTGGCCTTTAAGAATGAGGGCCTCTGTTGAACAGATTTGCAAGCTGCAACTTGGTCTTCTCTTCATACTTTTTCAAATTTTACAATTGACACTTTTGCTTCTTCGGGAGGCTGTTTTTGGGAGAAAGGTTCTTGCAGGCGAGTGGTTGCCTTCCGGTATAAAGATCCTGCCTGTCCCTCCCGTCATCCGTGTACTTTAGCTTTGGTATTGGTATCCCAGAAGTAATGATGACCCGTGGACTGACTACACTTAACAGGAGAAAACATAATTTATGCTTACCTGATAAATTCCTTTCTCCTGTAGTGTAGTCAGTCCACGGCCCGCCCTGTTTTTTATGGCAGGTCTAAATTTTTAAATTATACTCCAGTCACCACTGCACCCTATAGTTTCTCCTTTCTCGTTTGGTTCTCGGTCGAATGACTGGGTGTGACGTAGAGGGGAGGAGCTATATAGCAGCTCTGCTTGGGTGATCCTCTTGCACTTCCTGTTGGGGAGGAGTTAATATCCCATAAGTAATGATGACCCGTGGACTGACTACACTACAGGAGAAAGGAATTTATCAGGTAAGCATAAATTATGTTTTTTAACAGGAACTGAAAAGCTCACAATTTCAGAATGGAATTGCAGGAAAAGGGGACAAAATAATTAATGAAAGTAATTGAAGAGTTTTTTTTTTTATATACGATTTATCATTTATATTACTATCTCAAAGTGTTTAATGTCCCTTTAATGACATGAACAGCAATCAATGCAAAATTTGCCTTTACAGAATCCAGTGGAGGAGCCAACAGCACTGATAATCTTTTTAGAGAGATTTTACGCTGAGCGTAGAGTTTCAGATTATCCTTAGTTACCAAGTAAAGCTAATATTTACTCAGCTGTCTCCATTCAATAGATACATTTAATTAATCATATAGCCCATGACAGATATATCATGTTAAAATGTATTAGTGATTTTTAGCTTTTGCTGTCAACCTTCTGAATTACATTTATACCAGTTTTGTAATTCTACTCCCTCATCCCACAATGCTGGCAAATATGCAGATTGCTTCTAAATGGAAAATAAAGGCTATAATATCCATTATCAGGGTCACTAAGGTGTCTATTATGCATTCTGTTTAGGTGATACTGTACCTGGGTCTGAGCAAATACAAATCAGCACTTAACAAGGGAAGGATTATATTGTACAATTTTAACCGAAATCCATTTTCAATCCATTTGTAACATTGTACAGCCTTTCACACAGGGGCAGAACTACCATTGGTGCAGCAGGGTGCAAGTTGCACCAGGGACAAAGTGCTGGGGGGGGGGGGTGCATAGCAGATAGTCTATCTATCGGCGAGGGCGGGGGGGGGGGTGAATAGCAGACGGTCTATCTATCTTATATCTATATATCTATATATCTATCATCTATCTTTCTATCTATCATCTATCTATCTGTCTATCTATCAATGTATCTGTCTATCATCTATCTATCTATCATCTATCTGTCTATCTATCAATGTAGCTATCTATCTATATTCTAAATCTATCTATCTATCTATCTATCTACATCATCGTATCTATCTAACTATCTATCATTATCTATCTATCTATCATCTATCTACCTCATCTATCATCTATCTAAACTGCACTAGTGCCCACAGTGTAAATATTCTGCTACAGCTGAATTATTTCCTGACCATCTCCTGAAAAACAATATATTTTATACTTTGCTTTTTAAACAACAGTTATAGATTTTTTGTGAGTAACTGACATACGTTTAGGGATTCTATGGCCCCATTCCTATCCATTGAAGTTAATGTCGAGACAAATTGTATAGGCAGCTCAAATGATCTTATGGACTCCATTTATTAAATTATAGGACGTACAAGGTTTTACCTAGAGAGCGTATCTGTATGTGATGCTCTACCTTTGCTGCCCACATTTAAAGGGACTCAAATCCCAAAATATTTTTTTTCTTAATTCAGAGAGAACATAAAGGACTAGATTCA
This sequence comes from Bombina bombina, assembly GCF_027579735.1. Classification (NCBI taxonomy): domain Eukaryota; kingdom Metazoa; phylum Chordata; class Amphibia; order Anura; family Bombinatoridae; genus Bombina; species Bombina bombina. The sequence goes on along the minus strand of NW_026511149.1, from coordinate 137,088 downwards.
AGAGGAGCGCTAATTTATTAAGCGCCGCAGGATAAATAACCAGCCATATACAAGTAGCTGGTTATTGCTACCGGAAGCTTGTGGTAGCAATTGAGCGCTCATAGGGGCTGATTTATCATGGCCCTAATAGGGCCAAATACATCTTGTTTCTGCAAGAGCCTTCAGGCTTGCCGGATACAGGAGGTTAGAGGACGCAGCATTGTTATACCGCTGCACTTAATTCATCTGCCACTTCTGATGCAGCAGACATCAATCCGCCCCGTCTCGCATACGATCACCCCCTGCTAGCTGCCGATTTTGCCACGAATCTGCATGAGGCGGGCATTGCACAATCAGTTCACCAGAACTGCTTGTGAAATGATAAATGCAGACAACGTATGCAACCGCCTAAGGGGCGCTGGCCCCAGCGGGGGGGTGGGGGGGGGGGGGCGCAAAATTGGGAGAGCAGTGAAAAGGAAAAAAAAATTAAATATTTATTTTATTTTTACTTTTTTTTTTTAGACTGTGACTTTATCATTGCGGAACTTCCAGGGTCCCAAAGGTCACATAAACCAACCATTTTGTTGTGGGCCACCGGGCCCTGGAGAGCCGCCACTTGCGAGGGCCCAGCAGGCACCGTTCCTAGCTAAACTTCCTTCTAATTCCCGGCTGTAACTTAGGCGCCTCAGTCATAAGCTCCTCTTTCTCCAACGCGCAGCCGCGGCGCTCTGTTACTTCTGACCACTTGAAGAAGTTGAAGCCCAGCTGCCCCAATAACCGACTGTCTGAGACTACACTGTCTGCACAGCTCAGGTAGTGTAACAGACAGTGTCAGTAAAAATTAGAGCCGGTTCTGTGCCGCCGGGATGGAAGAGGGGATGATTCGCAATGTAACCCGGCCCTAGCCTTCAGAACTGCTCCTCCAGCCTTCTTTCCTGGATCCTGGTGGCACTGTGAGTACCGGGTTGTTAGGTATGTTTGATATACACATGTTAGGGTAGCGTAGGACAGAGGATGTCTGTATGAAAGAACATGCATGTATAATAATAATAAAACTGTCTTATAGTAAGAAGTTAGCTTGGCTATGTAAGACACTGAAGGTAGACTGTAGAATGTAGAAATCAGAAGGAAGCAGGGGGAGTTGAGCATGTCTTGCTTTAATAAGGCAAAATATGGTGGTTACTTTTTTTTCCCATGCAGGGACATCGTAAGGAGTGATCACTACACATGTAGAGACAGGAAATCATGCTGTATTAGTGGCTTGTGCATGCTACAATTACATTTGCCATAATGGGCCATTAGCCAATTGTATTCTAGAAGTTCTATGTGGCACAGACTCCATTTTCCAATCTCCAACCAATTGCCCCTGTCAGAGTAGTGCATGGACAACTGGAAGTGAGAGAGAGGGAGGGGGTAGAGTGGCTGGAATGGATTCATGCAGGTTACAACACAGCCCACACATGTGGCAGAAGTCTACACTGTTTGGCTGATTAGTTTTGTTTTTAATGCCATTAGGGAACTGAGCTGTGTCAGGTGACGCGAGTACCTGCTGTGGGATGGCAAGGTGTCCTTACTTATATATATATACCCATACCCTGTTAAATATAGTATGTATGTATATATAGTATATATATATAGTATAGTATATATATATATATAGGTGTGTGTGTGTGTGGTGTATATATATATAGTATTTATATTTATATATGGTATGTATGCATGTATGTATATATATATATATATATATATAATATATATATATATATATAGTGTGTGTGTGTGCTGTGTATATATATATATATATATAAGATATGTATATGAGTGGTGTATATAAATATCTTTAGGGTTTTTTTAGTACATCTTTTAATCATTTTGTAAAAATCAGAAATGGTATGTGGTATGTAGTTGGGGGTGAGGGGGCGCAAAATGTATGCTCCGCCCTGTGTGGCCAAAAATCCTAGGCACCGCCCTGTCTGGGCGACATGATCGCTACAGCGTATCATGTCCGCGAGACTCATGATAAATTGTCCCCATAAAAATAACCAGAGATCAGATCTCTGATTAATTTTATAAATGTCCCCCAATTGCCCCCAAAATAAGGTTTAGTGTTGGTTTTTATTAAAAAACAAATATGTATCATCTTTAATTTTTTTTAAATAACAACTGCTCAAATCAGTTTTTTTAGAGGTTAAAGTTAGGGGATTTGGGGTGGTTAGAAAAAAATGGCACTAAAAAAGTGCCTTTACATTGCAGTCTATGGGAACTGTGTGTTTCCTGTAAATATATAAGTATAAACACATAAATATATATGTATTTATTCACAGAGGCGTAACTAGAAACCATATACATATATTTTTATTTTATTTTTACATTTAACACAAAAAAATATGTGAATAAGATTACATGTCTGCAAAAGAAGGTACCCTGTGCCCCACAGTCTGTGAGATGATCTGACCCCTTATTACTGTATATAGTGACACTGTTTAACCCACCAGTACTGTATATAGTGAGTTAGATGACACAGTCTGTAATCTGCGGTGAGATGGCTGGCCTGACCCTACCCGCCCAATACTCTATAAAGTGACCATCAGTAGTCTGTGACATGGTCCAGCCCCCCCCGTACTGTATATAGTGGTACTGTATAGTGACACTGTTTACCCCCCCGCCCATGCTATAGTAACAAGGTCTGTAATTTGCTGGTTTTACAAACATACACACACACACACACACACATAAATGCATAAATACACACACAGTTACATACATACATACACACACACATACATGCATAAATACACACACAGTTTACATACATACATACACACACACATACATGCATAAATACACACACAGTTACATACATACATACACACACACATACATGCATAAATACACACACAGTTACATACATACATACATACACACACACACATAAACACCAATGGGTAAAACAGAAACCACTAACCCCTGTAGTCAGAGACACTAGTGAAGCATCATGTCACACTCACATGATATCAGTTCAGGCAGTGGCAGGTCAGCGTTTTTTATTGAAACATTTTTATTTTTTTAAAGCTAGGCCCCCACCCTCAGGGGCCCCAGTAGCAATTGTGACCTCTGCACCCCCTGTATATTCATATACATATATATTTACACTTCGCTGCCCATCGTTATGTGACTGCGTGTTGCTCTCAGTCATAAAGATAAGATATTTAGTGACCAGCATATAGGTCCCTAAATAGTAGGGTGTGAGTATAAACCCAATTGCTATCATGTAGGTACAATGAGAAATGTGCTCTCATTAGATTTCTCCATTATAGTGACTTAGATTGCATAATTTTACCAAAAGATAAAAACAAATGATCTTGCGCAATACAAAAAAATATAATAGCCATTTATTTTAAATGACTGAAGAAAATGACTTTAAATGACACATATTTTACACAAACACATCATGTTTCTATAGCACTTAAATAAAATGAAAGACATACATCATTCCAATTTATGCAGCGCTTCCATGCAATATTCTGTACCAATAAACAGTTTTTACTTTAACAGAAGCTCGTTTTTATGTCTTGAATCTGCGTGTTTGCAGACTTTTAGTTTTATCCCAGGTATCAAGAGAATCAATATCTCTTTTATTTAACTGAATGACAATTGACAGCATTGTTGTGCTTAATACATTTGGAGTAAAAATTATTATTACTATTTTTTAATGAGGCATATAATATTATTTGAAAAGTGTATCTGATACCTTGTGGCGTTAAGGTAATATATTGCGCAATGATGCTGTTAAGCAATGCCACAATGCTGCAAAAGTTTAACATCAAACAGGATTTTGTATTCAACAAAGAAGCTTAAATTGAGAAACCATTTTCAAACTTAAATATCAGGATCTGGAAAGGATAGGTGCAGGTCTGTTGTTTTTCTTTTTACATTTAAATATGTTTAACATTTAAATGCTTCTTTAGATCAAAGATAAACATTTTAATATTGGTTTTACATTTAATATTTGAATATAACATTAAATGAAAAGATTCACAATTTGAATGTTAATATTCAATCATTCACAAGTAATTTTCAAGGTTTAATTGTTACTATCAAAATATATTGTAAAAAAAGCCATTCAATACACCTACCCCAGATTTTACAGATACCCCTCTTTTGAAATCATCCTTGTAGTATAATTAAAAACGGCATTTTCTTTTATTTTTCCATTCCTTTACTGACCTTCCGCTACAGCAATTTTTTTCCCACCGAGTCTTTAAAGTGGCATTGTTCCCTAGAGAACCAATTATCTAGCCCATCTGGGAGTGTTTTTGTAAAAAATGTATAGTTTTGCTTATTTTTAAATAACATTGTGCTGATTTTCAGACTCCTAACCAAACCCCAATGTTTTAGATGTATACTGATGTCTACAGACTACTGGTTGTGTAATGGGCCTTTTTCATATGCAGGAGGGTCTGCTGTTCCTGTTTTACCAGCCCCTTTCACTGGGTGTCCCAGTCTAACCTCATCAACAGTGGCTAAACTGGGAGCTTCTAAGTAAGTTTTTAAAAGGCTTTATACTGGATTTCTATATCAGTATCTGTGCATATTCCTATTATATTAGTGTCTATTACATTCAGTTATATGAAAATTGGTGTATACTGTCCCTTTAAGCAATACAGTGTATCCACCAAATACAGTGTTGCAGTGGTTCAGAGATAGCGTATCCTTGAAGCCTTTTCACTACACTTGGAAATGACACAGGAGCTCAATCTGTTTCACCTCTGAATGCACAGTGTACACAGTATATGCAGTGGAATCATAGTCCCTGAAGGTTAAAAAAAAGAAAAGAATACTACCGTTTTAAACATATTAAACAGAAGATTTCAGAAATGAGTATTTCTTTAAAAGTACATAATAGATATGTGCATTCTGAGGTTCTGGATACCTCTGAATGCGTAAGAAGGCGGCATGCTGTTTGAGTGTTTTCAAAGCCAAATTATCCTTGTGAAACTGCAATAAACTAGGATTTAGATTTGCACATATCCTAGTATGTTGCAGTTTTACAAGAATGAAGCCAGCTCAGAAAATAGCTTAACGGCACGGGCAGACGCTTTCTTCTGCATTTGGGGATATTTGAAACCTTCATAATTAACATATCTAGTACATAATTTAATAATCATATACTAAATAACTTGAAAGTGATGCATCATAACTGTAAAAAGCCCTGAACAACTCTATGTAAAAAAGGAAGATATTTTACCTCAACATTTCTTTATCTTAATATTAAGTGCTCTGTGATCAGTCAAACTTCAGCTAATGTCAGCTGCATGTTGAAAGAAAAAACAAAACAGGCAGGTCACTACTGACGACACACTTTACTTTACTGTGATCTCATGAGATTTCACTGAAATTTTCCAAGATTTCATTGTAAACGTCATTAAACTGAGTAAGGAATTAACATGACTGTGCCTGCATATGTCAGATGCACACTCCCTTGCAAATTCTAGGAGTAGCACCCTGATTGACTGATTAAAGACCATTTACATTGGATGTGGCTAATAAGGAAAATTTGATGTAAAATACCTTCCTTTTTTACATAGAGATGTTAAGGTGATATTTTCTTGACATGCTTTTTACAGTTATGCTGCATCAATTTTTAAAGTGCATCACCATATGGGGTATCATGTCCCTTTAGACGCCTAGGGGGTCTCATTATCTAAACCTTGTCAGTATTGCAAAAAATATCATGCAAACGCTCGCGGTGAGCAGCCTTCAATGAATTCTCTAAGAAAAGGGGGCCTAAAACTAGGTGTCCCAAAGTGTTACAAGGTGATATCCATAGAAAATAATAAAGTTATTTTAATTGGGGAATCTTATAGGGTGAGAGGATTTTGACAGAGAGAACCCTTACTGATGGACAAATTTATTTTTTTTAAAGCACATAAAAATCCAATTACACTGTTTGTTTTTTTTAACTGTACTTTATCTTGCATTCATTTCTAGTTTCGCAATCAAGGCTGCAGGTGTAACAACTGCAAGGAAACTTCATACACGTCCAAGGAACACCCACTTGCAAAGGCTGCGAGACTCAATTTACAGTAGAAATATAAAGAACAATTTGAATTATGACCTCCTGATTACAATTTGTCGAAAACAATATTTGTACATTAGAAATATTTTACAGGTAAATGTAAATTTTCATTTTGATGCAGGGTCTAAATAAATAAATTTCTATGCATACTATTAATATAGGTTTTTATGTATAATTCCATTGTGATTTTTGCAATGTACATTCCATTTACTTTTTGAAATGCTTATTTTATTGAACATTGTACTGTATACTGTATATATACTGTACTTTATGTATATGTCTCACATTTATACAGAAATGTAGGTTATGCACATTTGCAACATACACAGAAATCTAGCTAAAATTTGCCTTTACAGATTACCATTACCCTCTTAACGCTGTTAGGGACAGTTCATGCCGTCCTAACAGCACTGGGCTTTAACACCATTTGTACAGAATGGAACGTCCTACAACATTTGTCTCCTGCTTTGACGAAATGAAAAGATCCAACTGGTGGGACGTGCCTAGCATTGGAGTCACGTGATCGCATCGACGATCAGTTAATTTCCTGTTTCCTTCACATATTTATTCTGATTTGGCACACTTGCCTCCATCCTGAAGGGGTTAACCACTTTGAAGCACTGACTGATTGTTTAAAGCGAATTTAACCTGAGCAGCAACCTTTAGATAATCAGGCCCTATATTATGGGTAAAAGTATTGAATGGGAGGTTCTTTTACAATATGTTTACTGTCCTTCTAAACCTTTTTTATTAAAAAAAAATGAATGGCAAAATGTTCAGCGAACATTCATCATTCATTAAAGACAGATCAAATGCAATTTTTAAATAAACATGCTCAAAACACTCGCCCATCTCCCTCATCAGCGAAATAATTAACAACTATTTACAGTAAAAAAAAAACTTGCATTTTAGCCCTAAATAAATCTTTGTGACAGTCATTTGAATGTATCCACAAAAATGAGAGAAAAGATACATATAAACATTTATATATTTCAATATTTAAATACTTGGCTTATGATTGCAATGGTTGTAAACTGACATAACCTTACAGATCAGGAATGAGAAAGTAAGCGGTTTGGCTCTGCTGGCATTTATGTTATTATTTTGTCATTCTCATTTCATACACATATTTCAATTGGCGTTGATACCAACACTGCATTTGAATTATTTTCCTTCTGGACATCTTCAAAACTGCTGCAAGATGGAGAACGATAGAGTTGGGCTTATTTCAGCTTTTATTGCTGTTAAGAGCTTCGTTGTTGATAAAAGGAAGACCTTGTGGTTTTATATGGTACAAATACATCAGAACTGGTTTTCATATCAGTGCCAAGTGATTCATCTTTGTTTACTAACCACGTCTTGCCGAAATACCACAAAACATCTTTAATGGAAACATCTTTTCTCTGGCTCGATTGAAAGCAACTTACTGAACATTTTGAGAGCGTGGAGGAGTAAATTTACGCCAGTTGCGAAGGTACATTTGGCATTTTTTTATCTCTGCCACTGTAAAAATTCATAGTAAAAAGTGTCTATGTGTAAAGCTTTTTCCCAAGGAAAGTTTCCAAGTCATCATACAAAATAATAGAACGCCAAAAACGCCCAGACATCGATACTATATTCAACAAGAAAGCCATTATGTTTAGAAGTCTCGCAAAGCTCTGGAGCTGTATAAGGAATGGTACCGCTCACCACGTTTCTCTGTTGTACCAGCAATTCTGGTCATGCCAAAATCGGAAAGCTTGACTTTTCGACACTCTTTGTCAAAAATAAGAATATTTCTGGCTTGATATCCCGATGAACGAGTTTTCGGTTGTGTAGGTAATCCAGGGCCAAAGTAACTTGATATATACAGCGCTTTGTGGTGTGCTCAGAAAAGGCCAACCTAGAAACACCAAAACAACAAATTAATCTTATTTATATTAAGAGGATGATATTAATGTCATGTTACAGTGAGACATTCATTATTTATATTAGATTGAATCGACTCTTTTTTACTTCATGTAACACTTTATAAGGGTATCAAAGGAACATAAAACTCCAGGAGACTGTAATATAAAATGTTTAATTATGCATAATAAAAATTTTGCAGTAGATTATTATTTTGCTCTATTTTCCTGTGCATTCTATTTGAAAAAAAAAAAGAGTTTCCAACAATGAGAACTGGAAATGCATATTATAGAATTTACAAAAACTTAAGCCCTGCTAAATATTTGTAATTATCTGGTCTCAGAAAAGGTGATAAGATAAGATACTGCAAAACAATGCCAATTTTGTTAACAAAATCAAAGGGGCAAACCATGTTTTATCCATTAGCAAGTCTGGATTGGCTTCTCACAATATGGCAAACGTTAGGGATATTATGGGCCATTAGAAAACAATTGTAGAAAAGGTGCCAATGTAATTAGATAGTTTCCACACTGAGCTGGCATACCTAATTTATTTTCAAGACTGCAGTGTAGCAATTGCAAGATGTTTTATACCCCTTTAAAGTGATATTCTTAAAAAAGTATAGGCCTGATTATCTAAACTGTACACAGCTATAAAAGTAAAAGTTTGCCTTTACAAAGTCATGTGAAGCACCTTGCAATTTACACACTTTCTAATTTACTTCTGTTTTCAAATTTTCTTTTGTTCTTTCTGAAGCCCAAATATTCAAAACTTGTTAGACGGAAACTGCCTTGTCATTCGCCAGGCTGGCAGTCTGTCGGTCTGGCTATATATTCTAAAAAAGTGAGCTGAACCTTGTTGTGCTGGAGTGTGGTGATTTGTCTGCCTTAGAATATAAAGGGGATCGCAAACTTCAGCAAATGTCCGCCGACTTTCTCACTGAGCTCCGAAGTAGGAAGTTGATGGGGCTGTTTTTAAAGTTTGTAAAGACTGTGAGGCCAGATTACAAGTGGAGTGCTAAACATTGCTTGCATGCAAGCGATATTAGCGCTCCACTTTATAATACCAGCACACAATAATGTGCACTGTTATTACAAGTTAATCACAATGCTGGAAAGCATTGCGCTCCCAAGGAGCGCGCTTCCATAGGCTCCAATGGGAGCCCAATTCTGAATCCATCACAGATGGCATGGAGAACTAGTGATGGCGAAGGGGGGTAAGTAGTGCAGCGAAATATATATGTATATGACTATACATGTGCAATATATTAATATATATTTTTTTTCTTTTTTATATATATATATATATATATATATTAGTATATATATATATATTATATATATATAATATATATATATATATTATTTCATTAACATTTCATTGTGAGGATTTTTTCCATTCCACAGATTTAATTGGGTACTATAACATCCACTTTTATAATTAATGGATTATTATTCTTTTGGTCATATACTGTAAATTCTTATATGCCCTGACTAGCGGTTTATAAACCACTGGTTTATACTTTCAATGTGTATTTTATATTCTGTTATATTCTATGGTATACTTGCATTTTTAATTATATATATATATATATATATATATATATATATATATATATATATATATATAATTATAAATCAAAGTTTTTTATTAAGGTATTAAGTGATACAATATTCATAATGTAATGACATGAATACTCTCTCAACATTATAACGACAAACCTTTGTGAAAATAAAAAAGGAGAAATACAAGAGTTTCCTCACAGGTAATGGTCCTAATTGCAAAGAGACAAGACTCCTGAAATTTGTCAATAGCCAATCAGCTGAGGTTATACCAAAATAGTAATATGTGAAAAGAATTATAACTATTCCGAGAACAAACATATCAAACCATAATTCTAATGTGACATATACATATACATTACCACTTCTATATAGATACCTTACATTTTTATATATTTATCGAGATTACCGTGATACCTCTTTATCAGGGTATACTACCTAATAGAATAATACTTTAAAACTGAACTACTTAGAGTAATAACATACTATCTTGAATAAGAGGTACAATTATTTACTATAGTTTATGTAAACAATATATAATATAGTAAGTAGAATAGTAAAGTAATAAGAGACATATGAAGTTGAGTAGGTACTGTGTGTATGGATTAACTAATCCTGTAACATAGTATAAGATATAGAGAAAATATTAATGGAGCTTGGAGAGTTGAAAAAAAAGGGAGTGCTTACAAGTTAACATGTTAAGTGGAATTGGATGCCTATATTATAACACTTTTATATAATCATATATATATATATATTTTAATACGGTATTGGCAATACTAAAGGGACATTAAACCCCAAAAATGTATTTCATGGTTCAGGTAAAGATACATTTTAAACATTCTAATTTACTTCTATTATCTAATTTGTTTCATTCTTTAGATATCCTTTGTTGAAGAAATATCAATGTACACTGGTGAGCCAATCACATGAGGGCATCTATGTGCAAGGCCACCAATCAGCAGCTACTGAACCTATCTAGATATGCTTTTAGCAAAGAATATCAAGAGAATGAAGCTAATTAGATAATAGAGATAAATTAGAAAGTTGTTTAAAATTGTATGCTCTTTCTAAATCATCTAAATCAAGAAAAAAAATGTGTTTCATGTCCTTTAAATATTTAAAATCTGTCTTTGTATCTGCCCCACTTTAGCCTGTTAGGCGCTCCTAAGCTAATTTACGTGTTTTTTTAACTTAATTTAAGAATTCAATTTCGGGGTCATCTGGTTGATAAGTAATGATGATCTTTTGTTGAATTAATGTTAATTATCTAAACAATTATTTAATTGTTTATGTTTCCTTTAATCTAGTAATATATTGTGTCACCCCACACATCTAATCTTTCTTGATAAACCATTACACAATGTAGCATACAAACAATGCTGCCATCTAGTGCTCAAAAGTGTACATTGTTAAAAGCATTCTTGCAAAACTGCTGCTATATAATGCTCCTGACTCGTGCACATGAGCCTGCCTACCTGCTTTTCAACAAAGGATACAAAGAGAACAAAATAAAATGTATAATAGAGATAAAAAATGTTTTAATTGTATGCTCTTTATGAATAAAAAAAAGGGTTTTCTGTCCCTTTAATTGCATCTCTAGGTGAAAAAAAAATCTTAGTGTGGCCATTCTTTTAAAAAGGTTTGTACCTCTCTTTTATAAAGAAATATAGAAAAGCGGTAGTCCTGGAGAGTATAGTTAAAACGTCTTTATTTCAAACTCAGATTAAAAACGAATGGCATCACAAGTAAAAACATCACAGGTGTGGCACTGTTTGGCTTACGCGTTTCGGCTGGGAGCCGTAGTCATAGCCTATAGTGCCACACCTGTGATGTTTTTACTTGTGATTGCCATTCGTTTTTAATCTGAGTTTGAAATAAAGACGTTTTAACTATACTCTCCAGGACTACCGCTTTTCTATATTTCTACATTTTGCCAGTGTATCCTGGACTGTTAAGCTGTGGGGAGGTGTGTGCGTGCAGCAAATAGTTATTGGTGATTCTTCAGCATCGGTACTTTCCACGGATTGGTTACTGCTGATTGACGCTTTGACTAGCCAATAGGATCTAGCGCTCATCGAAGAGGAGAGACGCTGTACATCTGCAGACCCACGAGGACGCCAAGCAGCTGAGCCGGTGAAGAAACGAGCACTCGGAGATGGTATAAGGTACCCGTGCATCGTAGATCCCAAAGTGTCCGGTATAGTAAGCAGGCTTGGGCAACAGTGGGGGACTTATTTTGACCAATTCGCCTATGCAGTTACCTATAAAAGTCTCCTTAAGCTGTCATACAGTTTGGAATACACTGCACTATTAACTATTAGCTGACCTTAAGTGGTTTTTTCACGCATTTGTTTTAGCACTACTGAGTTCCTTCTTTTGTACCTCTCTTTTATAAAACATACCTGCGGTGGTATTATGTCAAATAAATCACCAGCAACTGCATATTCTTGGGCAAATACGTAATATTCATCCGTCTCAAAAGCGATATCATACATGCCAATGATATACGGACAGGCAGATAAGTAGCGTGAGATGCAGTACTCTTGGAGAAAGTTCTTCTGTTTTGGTGGTTTTCTTTCGCAGAAACTTTAGTGCCATCCTTGAACCTAGTAAAAAAGCATACTACTTTATCGAGTGTAATATAACAAATGTACGATCTTCATCACCATTGAGGACCATAGGGCCGATTTATCATTTGTCGGACGGACATGATCCGCTTTAGCGGATCATGTCTGCCCCGACATCGCTGAAATTCTGTGTGAACTGCTTGTGCAATGTCACCTTCTGCAGATTTGCGGCCAATCAGCTGCTAGCAGGGGGTGTCAATCAACCCGATCGTATTCGATCTGGCGGATTGATGTCCGCAGCCTCAGAGGAGGCGAATGAGTTAAGGAGCAGCGGTCTTAAGACCGCTGCTTTTTAACTCTTGTTTCCAGTGAGCCTGAAGGCTCGCCACGGAAACAGTTGCATTAGGCACTATTCGGGCAATGGTAAATCGGGCCCCTATATGTTCAAGATATTTTTAGGGTTTCCATAACCAGAATTATATTTATGTTTATACACACAATATTGTATCATCATATGTTATTTAATACTTTTTAAATTTTAGTTCATATAAAAATGTAGACAAGTATATACTTGCTATATTATTTAAATTGAATGATGATCTGAGAGCATAGGTGGCGAACTGTGGCAACAGCAGGGTGATTCCTGTGAGATACCACCATGCTGCCCAATACTAGAATCAAACTGAATTCTTTTAGACGTTTTATGGCAATTATGGAAATTGTAGGTCATATGAGAGCATCATTACTGGATAACCTAACCAAATACAATGCACTTCTCTATACACGTTAGCATTTTTCACTATACGTTTGTTGTGGCGTCAATATCATCCAATAAAATATGATACAATATGCTACAATGTGTTATAATGTGATTCTAACCCACATCCCAAGACCCAAATACCACTTTTAGTACTGTAATGTTTCCTGTCTCCCTTCCCCAAATGTAATTATTTTAGGGGAAACCAGAGCTTAAAGGAAAACTAAATACAACAACATTTTATAATCAACAAATGCATAATAAAGAGACAATGCAATAACACTTCAACATTTCCTTTAATTTCCCCTGTTCCCTTTATCATGTGACAGCCATCAGCCAGATAAACAAAAGGGAGGTTACTCCAGCCCAAATCAGGTTGATTAAAAAGAGACCTTTATTGTTCCATGGTCCAAAGTACAAAAGCAAAAAACGTTTTAGACCTGTATCCGGTCCTTAGTCATGTCATGGCTGACCCCTGTACTGCTAAGATAGGTTGCTGTTGCCTATACCCTTTTGTACAGCAATCAGCCAAACCTCAAACATATATAAGATGCGAACTCTTGTACAGAAAGTGTCCTCCAATTGTTTGTTTGCACTAGCTCTTTTTCCAAACAATGCTTCTGTCAGACTCCATTGACCCCTTTTCTACAACTTGCTAAATTCCATCCAAAGGATGTCTGTGTGCATGTGTATCGTATCTGTGTGTGTGCATGTGTATCTGTGTGTGTGCATGTGTATTTATCTATGTGTATGCATGTGTATCTGTGTGTGTGCATGTGCATCTGTGTGTATGCATGTGTATGCAAATGTATCTGTGTATGCATGTATATCTGTGTGCATGTATGTGTATCTGTGTGTATGCATGTGTATCTGTATGCATGTGTGCATGTGTCTGTGTGTGTGCATGTGTATTGTGTGTATGCATGTGTATCTATGTGTATGCATGTGTATCTGTATGCATGTGTGCATGTGTCTGTGTGTGTGCATGTGTATTGTGTGTATGCATGTGTATGTGTGTGTGTGCATGTGCATTTGTGCGTATGCATTTGTGTGTGCATGTGTATGAATGCATGGTCGCGTGTGTATGTGAATGTGTGTGTAGGCGCATGTGTATCTGTGTATATGCATGTGTATCTGTGTGTGTGCATGTGTATCTGTGTGTATGCATGTGTATGCAAATGTATCTGTGTATGCATGTATATCTGTGTGCATGTATGTGTATCTGTGTGTATGCATGTGTATCTGTATGCATGTGTGCATGTGTCTGTGTGTGTGCATGTGTATTGTGTGTATGCATGTGTATCTATGTGTATGCATGTGTACTGTGTGTATGCATGTGTATGTGTGTGTGTGCATGTGCATTTGTGCGTATGCATGTATGTGTATGAATGCATGGTTGCGTGTGTGTGTGTATGTGAATGTGTGTGTGGGTGTGTGTGTATATGCATGTGTGCATATGAATATCTGTGCAAGAGTGTTTATGCGTGTGTGTACATATACAGTATCTGCAAGTGTATGCAGTTGTGCATCTGTCTGTATTTACATGTGTTAATTTATCTATATGAGGTCTATGTATTATTGTGCGGACGGAGATGATACAATGTAGTGTATCATGTCCGCCGCACATCGATAAATGTCGACAGCATACGTTGTCAGCATTTATCATTGCACCAGCAGTTCTTGTGAACTGCTGGTGCAATGCTGCCCCCTGCAAATTGGCCGCTAGCAGGGGGTGTCAATCAACCCGATCGTAATTTCAGAGCAGGCAAACAAGTTATGGAGCAGCGGTCTTCGGAGCTTGATAAATTGACCCCTATGGGGCCTATTTATCAAAGGTCTTGCGGACCTGATCCGACAGTGCGGATCAGGTCCGCAAGACCTCGCTGAATGTGGAGAGCAATACGCTCTCTGTATTCAGCATTGCACCAGCAGCTCACAAGAGCTGCTGGTGCAACGCCACCCCCTGCAGACTCGCGGACAATCAGCCGCCAGCAGGGGGATGTCAATCAACCCGATCGTACTCGATCGTGTTGATTTCCGGCGATTCTTGTCCGCCTCATCAGAGCAGATGGACAGGGTTATGGAACAGCAGTCTTTGTGACCACTGCTTCATAACTGCTGTTTCTGGCGAGTCTGAAGACTCGCCAGAAACACGGGCCCACAAGCTCCGTTCGGAGCTTGATAAATGGGCCCCTATGTCTTGAATTGATATGAAACATTTAGCATTAGTTCTCAGAGTTGACATTTCTGGTAATACTGTATGTATAATAAACGCCCCCGAGGATCAATTGATCTATCTATTTATCTATCTAACTGTTATTCTAGCTCTTTGTCCACCTGTCTTACTGTGCATGTTTATATATTTAGCTCCTGCTGACAGTAAACAGTACATTTTGTATGTTTTATGGCTGTTACATAGGAAAAGATCTGTTATTTATACTAACTATAAATTGTACCATGTAATGCTAGAAACATAACAGCCACAGACTTTCAATCTTAAATTTGCAAACAATTGTACATACAGGAGTAAGTACATGTGTTTTATAGTCTACAGTAAGGTGTAACCATATCTGGATAGTAAAAGTTCATCTGCTTATACATACATTTCCCACTTAAAGGGCCATACCCAAATGTTGAAGCACTTGAAAGTGAAGCAGTATAGCTGTAAAACACTGACTAGAAAATATCAGCTGAGAATCTCTATGTAAAAAAGGAAGATATTTACCTCATAATTTCCTAAGTATTCCCACCCCACTGTAATCAGGACACTGGCACGTTCAGTCATGTTATTTTCCATTTTAGTTTAAAGGGACAGTGAGTTAATCAGCATTACATACTAGATAGAAAAACTTATTATAATTTTTGGGTTGACTGTCCCTTTAAGAAAGATTGCTATGAAATCTCATGAGATTTAAGTGAAATCTCATGAGAACACAGCAAAGCAGTGCATGACCTCAGCATTGCTGATGCGGATTGGCTATTGTTTTTTTTATTGATTTGTTTTTTTTTTCCAACTTGCAGCTGGACTGTAGCTGAGGTATAACTGTTTAGACAGCACTTACTCTGGTGAGCTGAAGAAATTATGAGGTTATATATCTTCCCTTTTTAAATAGAAATGTTCAGGTGATATTATCATGTCAGCTTTAAACAGTTATGCTGCATCACTTTCAAGTGATTTAGCATATGAGTATTATGTCCCTTTAAAATTGATGTTGACTGAATTTTCCCCCAAAACTGTTTAGAAAATAAAACTTCTGACATTTTGTTCCAGGGAAAAATGTTAATAAAGTCTCTTATAGTGGACACTGAAGCTATTTAAAGAGACAGCACACACACATACATATATGTGTGTATATATACTATTGTCATTGAACCAGGGGTACCAGGGATGCCTCCTCACCTGTTCACAGGTAAGTAAGGATAGGGCGCCGTTGCAGGTTTCTCCTCGGCAGTGATTGCGCCGTGTTTTGGCTGCGCCTGTTTGTGCGCGTGTGTGGGTGCGCATGTGCGCGGATGGCGTCACAGGTGATTTTCATCTGCTAGGAGACACGCCTCTCTCTGCCTTCTCATTGGGTACTTAGCATCTGATGCTATTGTTGTCTTGGATATGAGGGCGTTCCTGGGCCTTGTTAGGTTTAAATTCCGGTCTGAGCCCTGGCTTGTTGCTGAGTTATTTTTTCCAGTTTATCTGCATAACTAAGCGTTGTATTTTCTCTATTCCTATTCCCTTCCTTTGATCTTGGATTTCCTGGTTTAGACCCCTGGCCTGACTTCCACTTACGATACTTGCGGCCTGGACCGACTTATATTACCCTGACTACGCTTTTTGGATCTCCCTTGTCTGTACCTTGCTTTGGATTGTGTGCTTCTTGCTATAGGGTTCCTCTCCCCGCACTCAGGGTAGCCCCGCTCCCTGACAACTATATAAATATATATATATATATATATATATATATATATATATATATATTAGCTATACTTTAGTAATGCAATGTACAGAATGTGATAGTATTAATGTCATAAGGGCAATATTATCACCCATTAGTGCAACTCTTGGCAGGGAACTCTACCCATTTGACCCCCTATAAATGTTACCTTGTATACCGCCTATGTTTTGCAGAGTCTGTTGGCGCTCTACAAATACCTGATAATAATAATAACGTTTATATACCCACTCCAGCTATCCATCTTGCCAGTAGGCAGTACAGACAGTCAAAAGGCACACCACCCAATAAAAAGAGGGCTCTACAGAAATTTATGGAACATAGGTTTTCACTCACAGTAATGAAGATTCATTAAAAAAAATAGTTTTACTGTCCCTTAGGACACAAACAAATGTGTAGATCTTAGAGACATTAGTAAAGAAAATAAGGGAGATCATAGATCTGAAGAAAGTAGTATGGTATTTACTAGAAAAAGGTTGCTGTAAAATAAAAAACCTAGGCAACCACACCTCCAAAATCTAATAAGAATACAACAGAATAAGAGAGGAAGATTACATTTAATAGAAAACTTATTACTTAGGCTAAGCTAGATCTATATGTGATAAGTCTTGTATGGTCAAATAGTTTACCAGCTTATATCTGACTTATGCATATACATGTAACTGTTCCAATGCCAGTTTTATTAAACATGGAGCATAGAATCCTTGTTTACTCTTGAAAACATTGAACTTGACTGTTTGCATTACAGGTGATATCTAATAGCACTTCTGGATTCTGTGAAAATTACCATATTGTCTTTGGCATACACTTTTTAAGAAACCACTTTTAAATTCACAACCAGACTATTTCTGAATGTGAAGTTTAACTTCAGTAACTCCTCTGTTTAGTCCTGTGCTCAAGGCTGAATTAATTGCTGACATTCTAGTCTATTATTCTGAATGATCATCTTTTTGTTTTCCCTGAACCAGGGTTGGCTTTAGACAGTGGTGAGTGCTTAACCTAACTGGTGAGGGGTGGCATGTGGTGGTTTTCTGGGTATTCTGTAGGCAGAGCCACATGGGTGGTGCCAGGCTTGAGGAACCTCTGTGGGTTCAGCTGGGTACTCTAGTGCATAACTGGGCAATTAAAGGGACATTCCAGCCAAAATTGGAATTCACATGGATGCACTTCAGTTTTGAATATAAGCATTTTTGTCATATGAATGTATTAGCAAAAATGTTTTTAATAAAAGTTATAGCAGAGCCAAAAGTGTATTTAAGTATGCACTGTGCACCAGCATTTTAAACACAGCACTTACTCAGAGAACCTAAGGTGCTTGTACCATCTGGTAATGACTCAATTAGTTAATTGCTAACATGATACCAGCCCCACTGCTGCTCTGCGCAGCTGTAGTATTTTGGTGCACTGAGAATATCTAGCTGTTAACACTAATACAATGATAACTTTTATTACAAGCATTTTTGCCAATACATGTATATTGCAAATGTGCTTCTATTCAAATATGTAATTTATCTATGTCCCTTTAAGAGTGAGGATGGAGGTTGGAGGATGCAATTCCACATCAGGGATTGGACATTTTCTCTCTTTTCCTCAATACAAAGGCGATGCCACAGTATAGATCAGGGTATTTTTGAACTCCCGTTAACCCCATAGGATTGGCACTGGTTCCAGACCTTAAAGGGATATGAAACCCACATTTTTTCTTTCATGATTCAGACAGCACATGCAATTTTAAACAACTTTCTAATTTACTTCTATTATACATTTCCTGCCATACAGTGAACCAGATGACTATCTAGGTATCTCATCAACACAGAATAAAAGCAAATTTAATAATAGAAGTAAATTGGAAACCTTTTTTAAAAATTGTATGCTCTGTCTGATTTAGAAAAGAACATTTTTGGATTTCATATCCCTTTAAATTTGAGAGCAAGCAAAGGTCTATAGAAGGCTGGAATGATTGTCTGGGGTTGCATGTTCCTTGTTCAGAGAGGGATTGCCTGGTATTTTGTGATTGGACGATCGATCACAATGATATATTTTAGGAAATTATAACCTGAATTGAAATAAAAGCAGCTGCTCCAATAATGTGATTCCCCGTGGAACAAGCTGCTAAGTTATTGTCCATTTGTCTTTGAATAACTCATACTTTTATAAGATATTTTTTATATATATAAAATCACCCCGGAATATGTCTATCTAAAGGCAATGGGACTAACCAGATATGAGCTCCCTCATAGAGGAATATGACTGCACCTCAATGACTAAGCCCATTAAAAAAGGGAGTTGCCATGTTCAAAGGGCAGTTGCCTGTTTTTTTACAGGGCCAGTGATACTTCAGGAAAGTTCTCTTCTGTGAAAAGCACAATTGGGCTAAAAGATGCTGCTCCCTGGGGGTGAAATGCCATCGAACAAGCTATTGAACCACTGGTCACACCTTTATTAAGAGCTTCTCGTCTTTATTTAGGAACAAAGGTTGCAACAGGGCTACATATCATTGTTGGAATACGTCGTATAGCGTCACCAATTTTTATTACTTTTTATTGCTCTTCTTATCTGATTCCAGTAGGTTTTTCATGTCAGTGGCCAATATTTCAGTTTGGTTAGTGACATGTATTTGCTATAGCCGCTACGATTGGCTCAGGGGCTTATAGACGGCACGCAACAAGGCAAGGAAATGATTGGCTCCTTTTTAGATGCACCTCAAACCAGGCTTTGAGAGCTAGCTTGGTTAACCTCAAGCCCGGGCCTGTCTGATGTAAAGATTGGAGATATCCAATTACATTTCCAGTTACCACTATTTTCTTATCTCCTTGTGCTGGAATGAACATATGTCATGTAACCCCTCCCCCCCCCCCAGCACCCTCTAGAACTTCCAGTGCCACAAACTGTAACTGTGACATTCTCTGTCTTAAAGGGACACTCAGGTTTTATTAAATTTTCATGATTCAGATAAAGCATGTAATTTTAAACAACTTTCCAATTTACTTCCATTAAAAAAAATGTGCACAGTCTTTTATATTTACACTTATTTTGAGTCACAAGCTCCTACTGAGCATGTGCAAGAACTCAGACTATACATATATGCATTTGTGATTGGCTGATTGCTATCACATGGTACAGGGGGAGTGGAAATATACATAACTTTGAAACTTGTTAGAATAAAATTTACTACTCATATGAAATTCAGAGTAAATGCTATTGTATTGTCTTGTTATCTTGCATTTGTTGATTATGCAAATCTGCTGTGTTTACTGGTCCTTTAACTAACCTTTGTTTGTGGTTCATCACTCTGCTTAGTGTTCTATATTCAGCACCTAATAATATGCAATCTTGATCTGGACTTCAAACCAGATCTTGAAGTTTGGAAAAAAAGTCTCACCCTCCCAACAGCTGTTTCATTTGCAGTAATGAGCAATTTAATGCTTAGATTTATATGTTGCATTGCTGGTTTAATACATTTCTAATTTCATGGTATACATAAAACAAAGTAATATGATTTAACCCCTTTGCCACAAGAGAGTACAACCTGCTGGCAGGCAATGGCTTAAAAAACAATCAGCTAAATATAAGAAGAAATAAGAAGAAGAAAACTATGAAACACTTAAAGGGACAAGTAAAAAATAAAGGGATAGTAAACACCAAAAATGTTATTCATTAAAAATATAGATAACCCCTTTATTTATCATTCACCATAATCAATACTGTTATATTAATATACTTTTTACCTCTGTAATTACCTTGTACCTAAGTTTCTGCTGACTGCCTCCTTATCTCAGATCTTTTGACAGACTTACATTTCAGGCAATTAGTGCTGACTTAAATAACTCTGCGTGTGTGAGCACAGTGTTATTTATATGAAACACATGAACTAACGCCCTCTAGCTGTGAAAAACTGTAAAATGCATTCAGATAAGAGGTGGCCTTCAAGAGCTTAGAAATTAGCATATGAGCTTTCAATTAAGAATACAAAAAGAACAAAGCAAAATTGATGATTAAAGTAGATTAGAAAGTTATTTAAAATGACATGCCCGATCTGAATCATGAAAGTTTAATTTGGACTTTACTATCCCTTTAAATGTTTATGATCCAGATAGAATATGACATTTTAAACAACTTTCCAATTTACTTCTAGTCTTTAATTTGCTTTTTTCTTTTGGTATCCTTTGTTGAAAAGAATACCTAAGTAAGCTGAGGAGCAGCAATGCACTGTCATTGGCTTACCAGATGTGTTCAGCTAGCTCCCAGTAGTGCATTGTTGCTCCTTCAACATAGGACAACTGTCAAAGGCATTGAGATAAGAGGTGGCCTTCAAGGGCTTAGAAATTAGCGTATGAGCCTGCCTAGGTTTAGCTTTCAACTAAGAATACCAAGAGAACAAAGCACATTTGATAAGTAAATTGAAAAGGTGTTTAAAATTGTATGCCCTATCTGAATCATGAAAGTTTACTTTTGACTAGACTATCCCTTTAAAGTTTTGTTAGATTGATGGATCCGCATGTCAAAGGGAAATTAAAGGGACATAATACTCATATGCTAAATCACTTGAAAGTGATGCAGCATATCTGTAAAAAGATTACATGAAAATATCACCTGAACATCTCTATGTAAAAAGGGAAGATATTTTACCTCACAATTTCTTTAGCTCACCAATGCTTTGTGAACAGTTATACTTCAGCTGCTGTTCAGCTGCAAGTTGAAAAACAAAAACAAAAAAACAATAGCCAATCAGCATCAGCAGTGCTGACATCATGCATTGTTTTGCTGTGATCTCATGTGATTTTACCGAAATCTCGTGATATTTCATAATAAACTTCCTTAAAGGAACAATTTTCTTTCATTATTTAGGTAGAGTATACAATTTTAATCTTTCTGGTTTACTTCTATTATCAAATTATCAAATTTGCTTCATTCTCTTAGTATCATTTGTTGAAGGAGTAGCAAGGCACTACTGGTTTCTAACTGAACACATGGGTCAGCCAATAACAATTGGTATATAAATGCAGCCACCAATTAGCAGCTAGAACCTAGCTGTTCCTGAGCTTACCTAGATAAACCTTTCAGCAAAGGATAGCAATAGAAGGAAGCAAATTAAATAATAGAAGTCAATTGGAAAGTTGTTTAAAATGGTATGCTCTGTCTAAATCATGAATGTCTAATATGACTTTACTGTACCTTTAAACTGAACAAGAAAATAACATGACTGTGTCTGCACATGCCAAATGCACGCTCCCTTGCAAGTCCTGGGACTAGCATCCTGACTGGCTGCTAAAAGTCTCTTTACAGTGGGGTGTGAATACTTAGGACATGTTGAGGTAAAATAGCTTCCTTTTTTACATAGAGATGTTCAAGTGATATTTTCTAGTCAGCTTTTTACAGTTATCCTGCATCACTTTCAAGTGCTACATTTGGGTATCATGTTCATTTAAGTACAAACCAAAGAAGACATCATAAAATAAATATATAATAATTTATCGGGGAAGCTTAGCTGCTTAATTTTGATAGAAATGTGAAATTACTGTCAGGATTTAATAACTAAAATCAGCTAAATGTCTCAAATCTACTGACTGTCTCACTTTTTTGGTTGTACAGATCTAACATTATACTAATTTACCTGGTAAGTAACACTTAGCAATTTCGTAAATGCATTTATAATTATAGCTAAATTTAAATAAAGATAAAAGGCTAACCTAGATTTCTGTATTGAATCATATTTTTTAAGGTATTTTATATGATAGTATTCTTTTAAAGTCAGCCAATTAGATTTAGTTCAAAATTGTACCACATTAAAGGGATATGAAACCCCAATTTTTTCTTTCATGATTTAGAAAGAGCATGCAATTTTAAACAACTTTCTAATTTACTTCTATTATCTAATTTGCTTCATTCTCTTGATATTCTTTACTGAAAAGCATATCTAGATAGGCTCAGTAGCTGCTGATTGGTGGCTCCACATAGACGCCTCCAATGATTGGCTCACCCATGTACATTGCAATTTCTTTAACGAAGGATATCTAAAAAATGAAGCAAATTAGACAATAGAAGTAAATTGGAATGTTGTTTAAAATTGTATTCTCTACCTGAATTTTGAAAGAAAAAATTTGGGTTTAGTGTCCCTTTAAGTAGCCGTTTTTAAAGCTTTACTTGTCAATCCCAGACTCACTAAAATCCATCTAATAACCATTTCCGTTTTTCCATCTCTGACCTAAAAATATATATGTATAGAGCTAAATAAGTATAGCTTACAGGAGCAAAGGGAAAGACATTATATGATAGAAACTTTCAAATATATTAAAAGATTTAAAGGGACAGTGAATTTAAATTAAAACTTTCATTATTCAGATGCAATTTTATTTGCTTTGTTTTTTAGTATCCTTTGTTAAAGTGATGGTAAACTCCCCTTTTTAAAATTAGATCCGGGATGTTACTGAGATTTTAGATGGAGTTTAATTCCTCAGTTGTAATGAAGATGTAATATAACTTTTTAATATAGATATGAAAGTAAGTTATTAATATAATAATATAGATATGAAAGTAAGTACTGCTGTCCAATCAGTGCTCTCTCCATATGGCACTTTTGTTGCAGCTAGAGAGCAGATTGGAGAACAATTCAAACCTTTAACTCACAGAAAAATATAATTTTAAAGTCGGTGGCGGAGTGAGAGGTGTTTGAATTTTATATCTCTATTAAAAAGTAAGTTATAGAGCATGTTTGTTACAACTGATTAATTAAACTTCATCTAAAATACCACTAACATTCTGGATCTGATTTTAAAAAAGGGAGAGTTTACCATCACTTTAAAGAGTAAATCTAGGTAGGCTCATAGGAGCTCAGGAGCGTGCATGTGTCTTTAAGACTCTGTGATAGCAGTGTTTTGAAAAATTTGTTTGTAGCAGTGTTATACATTGTTGCAATGTACTAGAAGGACAAAGCAATAAACAGAAGTATATTGGAATGGGTTTAAAATTGCATGCTCTATCTGAATCACGAAACCCACATGTTTTTCTTCATTATTAAGATTGAGCAGACAATTTTAAACATCTTTCTAATTTACTTCTATTATCTAATTTGATTAGCTCTCTTGGTGTCCTTTTTTGAAAGCATATCTAGGTATTCTCAGAAACGGGGAGCTAGCTACTGATTGGTGGCTGAACATATATGCCCCTTGTCATTGGCTTGCTGATGTGTTCAGCTAGCTCCAAGTAGTGCAATGCTGCTTCTTTAACAAAGGATAGCAAGATAATGAAACAAAATTGATAACAGGAGTAAATTGGAAAGTTTTACTGTCCCTTTTATAAAGCTGAGAATGCAAGTTCTTTTTCTTTTTAACGAAAAGACCAGCACTAGAACAAGAGGTAAGGTGAAGGGTAGCAGGTTCAGGGGTAATGTGGGAAGCACTTCTCAGAAAGGGTGGTGGTAGATTCATGTAATAATCTTCTATTAGAGATAAAGACAAACGCTCTAGGCAAATACAAGAAGAATTGGGATAAGCATAAGGATATCCTACAAACTAATTACGCTTACAATTCATAGGAAATATGAGCAGACTTGTTGGGTCTATTGTTCTTATCAGTCATCAAAATAAAAATCTTTATTTAAAAGAGTGTTAGTTTAACAATGCCATAAATTAAAAACTTTGGTGCCAAAAACGGTCCCAGTGTGCTTATCCACAATAAATCTGGGGTTATTCCATTCCCCCAGTTGGAAGTAGACCTCTGTCTTGTAATTATGGGATTATTCGCACAATATCTAGACCACACCCCATCAGGAAAACCCTAATAATTGCCAGTTATATAGATACAGAAGAGAAAAATGTCAAGGGCTTTGCACAACAGATTAGACTTTTAGGGGTCTATTTAAGAAGCAACGGAGAAGCAACGGATGATGTCTCCGACCCACGCCGCTTCAGTTCCAGCTAAAGCGGAAGTTAAGAAGCAGCGAACCTAAGACCGCTACTCCTTCACTCGTCCGCCACCTCTGAGGTGGCGGACAGCAATCCGCCCAATCGAATACAATCGGGCAGATTGACACCCCCTGCTAGCGAATCTGCAGGGGGCGGTATTGCACCAGCAGTTCACAAGAACTGCTGGTGCAATGATAAATGCAGACAGTGTATGCTGTCGGCATTTATCGATTTGCGGCGGACATAATCCGCTATATCGGATCATCTCCGTTCGCACATTAATAAATGGACCCCTGAGTGTTTTGTTTTTTTTAATTTGTCTTCCCCATTGACTTGTATGGGGAATAGGTTGATGTGCACACAATTTGGCTGTTTGGATTACGCATTATTTTGCA
Source organism: Bombina bombina (assembly GCF_027579735.1). NCBI lineage: Eukaryota > Metazoa > Chordata > Amphibia > Anura > Bombinatoridae > Bombina > Bombina bombina. The sequence continues at coordinate 112,011 of NW_026511149.1, read as the reverse complement.
ACTTGTAATAGCTGCGCAACCCCAAATGTGAACGTGCGCAGTGTTTTGCAACTGATTTGCCACGTGACTTGTAATCTTGCCCATAGTGCATAATTGCCAGTAACACATAACACTGTTTGTTTTTTTTTGTTTTTCCTTGGCTATCAGTAATACAAAGAGTAGTGCATATGCAATGTCACATTTTTCTGGACCATATTTGAGCTAGCCCTCAAAGATAAGTAAAATCATACAGATTTTGCAGGTCATCCTATTGACATACTGGCCTGTCCGGTGGATACCGGGCAACTCTACCTACTTATGCTAGGACCACTTCCCACCTAATTATTTCAAATTAAAATGTAATAATAAATTTCTATCGGCTAGATTACGAGTTTTGCGTTATGAGTAAAAAAGCAGCGTTATGGGTTATAACGCTGCTTTTTCACTACTATTACGGATCTTGTAGGTACAGCTGTCCCGCACACTTTTTTGGCCGTTCCGCAAATTAATTTACGCAATTTGTGTAAGGTCTTTTTTCAATGGGACTCCCATAGCGCCGGTATTACAAGCTTTTTTTTGGAGGCCAAAAAGTGAGCGGTACAGCCTATCCCGCAAGATTCATAACGCAATCTAAAGTCAGTAGTTATGAGTTTTACGTTACAAAGCTGTAGCATAAAACTCATAACTAAAGTGCTAAAAAGTACACTAACACCCATAAACTACCTATTAACCCCTAAACCGAGGCCCTCCCGCATAGAAAACACTAAAATAAAATAATTAACCCCTAATTTGCCGCTCCCGACATCGCCGCCAATATAATAAACATATTAACCCCTAAACCGCCGCACTCCCACATCGTAAACACTAGTTAAATATTATTAACCCCTAATCTGTTGTCCCTAACATCGCCGCCCCCTACCTACATTTATTAACCTCTAATCTGCCGCCCCCAACGTCGCCACCACTATACTAAATTTATTAACCGCTAAGTTAATAGTTAAAAGTAAGTTAGGATTTTATTTGGGGGGTAGGTTGTGTGGGTGGTGGGTTTTACTGTTGGGGGGGTTGTTTGTATTTTTTTGTTATAGGTAAAAGAGCTGATTTCTTTGGGGCAATGCCCCGCAAAAGGCCCTTTTAAGGGCTATAGGTAGTTTAGTTTAGTCTAGGGTTTTTTTTTATTTTGGGGGTCTTTTTAATTTTGATAGGGCTATTAGAATAGGTGTAATTAGTTTAAATATCTGATAATTTGTTTTTTATTTTGTGTAATTTAGTGTTTGTTTTTTTAATTTAGGTAATTGTATTTAATTTATGTAATTAATTTAATTGTAGTGTAAGGTTAGGTGTTAGTGTAACTCAGGTTAGGTTTTATTTTACAGGTAAATTTGTATTTATTTTAGCTAGGTAGCTAAACATAAATTTAGTTTCCCCATAGGAATCAATGGGGCTGCATTATGGAGCTTTACGCTCCTTTATTGCAGGTGTTAGGCTTTTTTTGATGTCTATGGGGAAATCGTGCACGAGCACGTAAAACCAGCTCACCGCTGTCTTAAGCAGCACTGGTATTGGAGTGCGGTATGGAGCTCAATTTTGCTCTACGCTCACTTCTTGCCTAATAACGCCGGGTTTATGAAAACCTGTAATACCAGCACTGTAGGGAAGTGAGCGGTGACAATAACGTGCAAGTTAGCACCGCACCCCTCTTACCGCAAAACTCGTAATCTAGCCGTAAGTCTTTTAAAGTTCTAACAGTCAATCACAACAAAGATTATATATTTTTCTCATTCTATAGGATTTTTTTTTCTTTTTTCTTATTCAATGAAGGTTTAGGTCATGGATTTAAATGGAGAAATAATAAGCAGCAATATTCCACCCATACATAATTCATAACGAGAAAAATAACAGCATTTTACTGCTATTAAAAATGAAGGTTCTTTCCCAGGCCTTAACAGAAGCAGTTGTAAGTCCTTCTGTTGTTACAAAATCTACATTTGAAGCAAAGCTTTTTACTTTTACAAAAGATATAGCTGTGCACTCAGGAATTACCACTTAGGATGTCGCCTCGATCAAAATTTAATGTGGTATCAGCAATGTTGCCTGAGCATCAAGGTTGCAGGAGACATTCTACCAAAGTAATAAAATTACCACTAACCCACAAGATGTCTGTAGACCTTGTAAATGCATTGCAGACCTAAATAGTATCCTAGATATTAATCCCAGACCTAACCCTAGCTATAACTCCAACCCTAGTTCTAAGCCTATCCCAAGGATTAACCCTATCCTCAATCCCAACCTTTGTCCTAACTGTAACCCTTATCAAATCCTGAACTAAAACACCCTAATCCTAGCCTACACTGAAAGTCTAGCCCTAATCCTTTTTCCCTAGCCTTTCCCAATTTGAAGCCCTAACTTTTAGCCTATACCACACAATAACCCTAACCACACCATTACCCTATCCATAATTGTACCCTATGCCTAATTATATAGAAAACTATAACTATATCTATAACCCCAGCCCTACACATTGTCCTAATATAAACCCATGACTTAAAGGACTACTATATACAGTAGAATGATGCACACATTTGAAATTGAAAAAGGCAGTATAATATTTTCTGGCAAATTTCAAAGTTAATGTTTCCCTCCCCCTGTATCATGTGACAGCCATCAGGGAATAACAAAATGCATATACTTATATATTATGCACTTTTGCACATGCTCAGTAGGAGCTGGAACCTCAGAAAGTTTGCATGTTTTGCCAATGGTAGTTTTTTTATTTTTTTAAAATTGCATACTTTATCTAAATCATTAAACTTTTATTTTGACTTTAGTGACCCTTTAACATTTGCCCCGGCCAAACCTAACCCAATACCCAAGCTCTAACTGAAGCCCTAGCTTGAATTCTAGCGCTTGCCTTAACCCTATCCACTTTGTGTTTGATTGTGGTCATGGGCCATGCTATTCTTGGACATTCTTGGATGACTGCTGGCAAGGTTTCAAAATACATGAAATTGTGACTGGAAACCATTTAAGGGACACTGAACCCAATTTTTTTTCTTTTGTGATTCAGATAGAGCATGCAATTTTAAGCAACTTTCTAATTTACTCCTATTATCATTTTTTCTTTGCTTTCTTTCTATATTTATTTGAAAAAGAAGGCATCTAAGCTTATTTTTTTTGGTTCAGAACTCTGGAAAACACTTTTTTATTTGTGGATGAATTTATCCACCAATCAGCAAGTACAACCCAGGTTGTTCACCAAAAATGGGCCGGCATCTAAACTTACATTCTTGCATTTCAAATAAAGATACCAAGAGTATATTAGAAAGTTGCTTAAAATGTCATGCTCTATCTGAAGCCCGAAAGAAAAAAAATTGGGTTCAGTTTCCCTTTAAAAATTAACCATTAATGCAAACAAATAAAGTCAGTGCACAACAATCAGGGTGAGTTAACTAGAAGACAAATCTCTCAAAAAAATCAAAACATTTTTGAATGTTTGGTTCCCAGAGGATAATTACAGCATTATAGATTAAAGAAGTCAACTGGTGATGAGTTTCCACAGGTAGAGCAGCAAGAATGAAAGGGATATAGAAACCCAAAAAATTATTAATTATTATTAAGATATCATTTAAAAAAAGTTTCCATTTAACTTCTATTATCAAATTTACTTCATTCCTGTGATATTCTGTGTTGAAGAGATACATCTGGAGCACCACATGGCATGAAATAGCTCTGCCATATAGTGCTCTTGTAAATCGATAATATTCTTGTAAAACTGCTGCAATATAGTGCTCCAGAAATGGGCTGATCCCTGAGCTTGCATCCCTGCTTATGAACAAAGAAAACCAAGAAAACAAAGAACAAAAGGATAATAGAAGTACGTTAGAACGTTGCTTAAAATTGCATGCTCTATCTGAATCATTAAAGAAAACATTTTTGTTTCATGTCCTTTTAAGGAGTACATAAATAACAATCTTAAAGATGACAATGTGTAATGTGCATGCACTTTAAAAAAAAAAGCTTATTTCCATTGATATGTTGGAGGACTGTAACACATTGCAAAGCTCTGTTGTATCCAAGGGGTTAACATCCCCCCCCCCCCTTTGAGCACCAATGCTACATCCCTGCTATGGCAACACTGTTTCAGTTAAATTGTTGCCATGGGGATATCATAGCTGCAACATTTTGACATTGGAGAGACATTCCCAATAAAAACATCAAACTGCAATGTCTAAAACAGTTATCACCTCACTTGGAAACAAAATTCTTCCAAATTTTCAGTTGTGTACTAAATACTGGAATAATAATTATTGTCAAGGAGAAATGAGATGTAGAGAAAATGGCCAAATTGGTTAAAAATTGTAGCTTTGTAAAAAAACACAAAAACAAAAACACTGCTAACATGTTTCTCTTTGTTAAAGGGACATTGTAGACTAAATCTTTCTTTGCATAAATGTTTTGTAGATGATCCATTTATACAGCCCATCTGGGAGTGTTCTTGTAACAATGTATAGTTTTGCTAACTTTATACTAACATTGTGCTGATTTTAAGATTCCTAACCAGGCTCCAAAGTATCAGAAGTAGACCCAAGTCTAATGACTTCTGCTTGCTCCTGTTTGTGTCTTTTCATATACAGGGGAGGGTCGGCCCTTCCTGATTTCTCAGCCCCTTTAACTGGGTGTCCCAGCCTAACCATATCAACAGTGCTAAACTGGGAGCTTTTAAGTAAGTCTTTAAAAGGTTTTATACTGGATTTTTGATCAGTATCTGTGCATATTCTATATATTTTATAGTAGTGTCTATTACATGCATGTATATGAAAATTGGTGTATACTATCTCTTGAAGTATTAGGGCAATTAGATAATTACCTCTTGTCTTGTGAATAACAAGGTCTACTCTACCATATGTTCCTTTTCCCAGTTCCCTGATGACTTCATATTGTTTTGCAACTTCAACCTTTTCCATGGTTTTTGCGGTAAGTTGTTGAAGTTCGTCCAAAATATCCATTGCGCCCCTTGATAGCAACGAAGTAAAACTCATAGTCAGGTCTGTACAGAAACAAAGTCAGAGTTGTCGCTTTTCTTTCATCAGACCTTTAAATATCTGTTGAAAAAAAAGATGTACATTATGAAGACACATTCAGTAACAGGGCAGAAGTGATATCACTGGCACCATATGACACATGTAAAACCTTCTCATTTACTGCATTGTGAATGACTAAGCACCTGCTCAGCCTCAAACAGCGTTATTATTGGACTAAGCACCTGCACAGCCTCAAACAGCGTTATTATTGGACTAAGCACCTGCACAGCCTCAAACAGCATTATTATTGGACTAAGCACCTGCACAGCCTCAAACAGCGTTATTATTGGACTAAGCACCTGCACAGCCTCAAACAGTGTTATTATTGGACTAAGCACCTGCACAGCCTCAAACAGTGTTATTATTGGCCTAAGCACCTGCACAGCCTCAAACAGTGTTATTATTGGACTAAGCACCTGCACAGCCTCAAACAGTGTTATTATTGGACTAAGCACCTGCACAGCCTCAAACAGCGTTATTATTGGACTAAGCACCTGCACAGCCTCAAACAGTGTTATTATTGTACTAAGCACCTGGACAGCCTCAAACAGCGTTATTATTGGACTAAGCACCTGCACAGCCTCAAACAGTGTTATTATTGTACTAAGCACCTGCACAGCCTCAAACAGCGTTATTATTGTACTAAGCACCTGCACAGCCTCAAACAGCGTTATTATTGTACTAAGCACCTGCACAGCCTCAAACAGTGTTATTATTGTACTAAGCACCTGCACAGCCTCAAACAGCGTTATTATTGTACTAAACCCCTGCACAGCCTCAAACAGCGTTATTATTGTACTAAGCTCCTACACAGCCTCAAACAGCGTTATTATTGTACTAAGCACCTGCACAGCCTCAAACAGCGTTATTATTGACTAAGCTCCTACACAGCCTCAAACAGCGTTATTATTGTACTAAGCACCTGCACAGCCTCAAACAGCGTTATTATTGTACTAAGCACCTGCACAGCCTCAAACAGCGTTATTATTGTACTAAGCACCTGCACAGCCTCAAACAGCGTTATTATTGTACTAAGCACCTGCACAGCCTCAAACAGCGTTATTATTGACTAAGCTCCTACACAGCCTCAAACAGCGTTATTATTGTACTAAGCACCTGCACAGCCTCAAACAGCGTTATTATTGGACTAAGCACCTGCACAGCCTCAAACAGCGTTATTATTGTACTAAGCACCTGCACAGCCTCAAACAGCGTTATTATTGTACTAAGCACCTGCACAGCCTCAAACAGCGTTATTATTGTACTAAGCACCTGCACAGCCTCAAACAGCGTTATTATTGTACTAAACACCTGCACAGCCTCAAACAGCGTTATTATTGTACTAAGCACCTGCACAGCCTCAAACAGCGTTATTATTGTACTAAGCACCTACACAGCCTCAAACAGCGTTATTATTGGACTAAGCACCTGCACAGCCTCAAACAGCGTTATTATTGTACTAAGCACCTGCACAGCCTCAAACAGTGTTATTATTGTACTAAGCACCTGCACAGCCTCAAACAGCGTTATTATTGTACTAAGCACCTGCACAGCCTCAAACAGTGTTATTATTGTACTAAGCACCTGCACAGCCTCAAACAGCGTTATTATTGTACTAAGCACCTGCACAGCCTCAAACAGTGTTATTATTGTACTAAGCACCTGCACAGCCTCAAACAGCGTTATTATTGTACTAAGCACCTGCACAGCCTCAAACAGTGTTATTATTGTACTAAACACCTGCACAGCCTCAAACAGCGTTATTATTGTACTAAGCACCTGCACAGCCTCAAACAGTGTTATTATTGTACTAAGCACCTACACAGCCTCAAACAGTGTTATTATTGTACTAAGCGCCTACACAGCCTCAAACAGCGTTATTATTGTACTAAGCACCTGCACAGCCTCAAACAGCGTTATTATTGACTAAGCACCTGCTCAGCCTCAAACAGCGTTATTATTGACTAAGCACCTGCACAGCCTCAAACAGTGTTATTATTGTACTAAGCGCCTACACAGCCTCAAACAGCGTTATTATTGTACTAAGCACCTGCACAGCCTCAAACAGCGTTATTATTGGACTAAGCGCCTACACAGCCTCAAACAGCGTTATTATTGACTAAGCACCTGCTCAGCATCAAACAGCGTTATCATTGGACTAAGCGCCTACACAGCCTCAAACAGCGTTATTATTGGACTAAGCGCCTACACAGCCTCAAACAGCGTTATTATTGACTAAGCACCTGCTCAGCATCAAACAGCGTTATCATTGGACTAAGCACCTGCTCAGCCTCAAACAGCGTTATTATTGACTAAGCACCTGCTCAGCCTCAAACAGCGTTATTATTGACTAAGCACCTGCTCAGCCTCAAACAGCGTTATTATTGTACTAAGCACCTACACAGCCTCAAACAGCGTTATTATTGACTAAGCACCTGCTCAGCCTCAAACAGCGTTATTATTGTACTAAGCACCTACACAGCCTCAAACAGCGTTATTATTGTACTAAGCACCTGCACAGCCTCAAACAGCGTTATTATTGTACTAAGCACCTGCTCAGCCTCAAACAGCGTTATTATTGTACTAAGCACCTGCTCAGCCTCAAACAGCGTTATTATTGTACTAAGTACCTGCACAGCCTCAAACAGCGTTATTATTGTACTAAGCACCTGCTCAGCCTCAAACAGCGTTATTATTGTACTAAGTACCTGCACAGCCTCAAACAGCGTTATTATTGTACTAAGCACCTGCTCAGCCTCAAACAGCGTTATTATTGTACTAAGCACCTGCACAATCTCAAACAGCGTTATTATTAGACTAAGCACCTGCACAGCCTCAAACAGCGTTATTATTGTACTAAGCACCTGCTCAGCCTCAAACAGCGTTATTATTGGACTAAGCACCTGCTCAGCCTCAAACAGCGTTATTATTGTACTAAGCACCTGCACAGCCTCAAACAGCGTTATTATTGTACTAAGCACCTGCACAGCCTCAAACAGCGTTATTATTGTACTAAGCACCTGCACAGCCTCAAACAGCGTTATTATTGTACTAAGCACCTGCACAGCCTCAAACAGTGTTATTATTGTACTAAGCACTTGCTCAGCCTCAAACAGCGTTATTATTGACTAAGCACCTGCAGAGCCTCAAACAGCGTTATTATTGTACTAAGCACCTGCTCAGCTTCAAACAGCGTTATTATTGTACTAAGCACCTGCTCAGCCTCCAACAGCATTATTATTGGACTAAGCACCTGCTCAGCCTCCAACAGCGTTATTATTAGACTAAGCACCTGCACAGCCTCCAACAGCGTTATTATTGGACTAAGCACCTGCTCAGCCTCAAACAGTGTTATTATTGGCCTAAGCACCTGCACAGCCTCCAACAGCGTTATTATTGGCCTAAGCACCTGCACAGCCTCAAACAGCGTTATTATTGGCCTAAGCACCTGCACAGCCTCCAACAGCGTTATTATTGGACTAAGCACCTGCACAGCTTCAAACAGCGTTATTATTGGACTAAGCACCTGCACAGCCTCAAACAGTGTTATTATTGACTAAGCACCTGCACAGCCTCAAACAGCGTTATTATTGGACTAAGCACCTGCACAGCCTCAAACAGTGTTATTATTGGACTAAGCACCTGCACAGCCTCAAACAGCGTTATTAATAGACTAAGCACCTGCACAGCCTCAAACAGCGTTATTATTGACTAAGCACCTGCACAGCCTCAAACAGCGTTATTAATAGACTAAGCACCTGCACAGCCTCAAACAGCGTTATTATTGGACTAAGCACCTGCACAGCCTCAAACAGCGTTATTATTGACTAAGCACCTGCTCAGCCTCAAACAGCGTTATTATTGGACTAAGCACCTGCACAGCCTCCAACAGCGTTATTATTGGACTAAGCACCTGCACAGCCTCAAACAGCGTTATTATTGACTAAGCACCTGCACAGCCTCAAACAGCGTTATTAATAGACTAAGCACCTGCACAGCCTCAAACAGCGTTATTATTGGACTAAGCACCTGCACAGCCTCAAACAGCGTTATTATTGACTAAGCACCTGCTCAGCCTCAAACAGCGTTATTATTGGACTAAGCACCTGCACAGCCTCCAACAGCATTATTATTGGTGGCACTGAGCCCTAGACAAACATACGGCTAGATTACAAGTGGAGTAGCGCAGGGTGCATTATATTTTGCTCTCTTGCAAGTGCAATCAGTAATCTGGTATTACAAGTGGACGGATACAAATTTGAATCTTAAAGGCACATTCCAGACAAAACTGGAGTCCACATGGATGCATTTCAGTTTTGAATAGAAGCATCTTTGTAATATACATGTATTAGCAAAATGTTTCTAATAAAAGCTATAGCTGTTTTAAAAGTGTATTTAAGTATGCACTGTGCACCAGCATTTTATACACAGCTTTTTCTCAGAGAGCCTAAGGTGCTTGTACCATCTGCTAATTGCTGACATGATACAAGCCCCACTGGCACTTTGAGCAGCTGCAGTAACTTTTACTAGAAGCATTTTTGCCAGTACAAGTATATTGCAAATGTGTTTCTATTTAAAGTTGTAATTTATCTATGTGCATTTACATTTTTACCAGAATGACCCTTGAAACTTTTTTAGCGTGCACTAAACTTTCAATGGAGAGCACAGGGCATGTTATTAGCTCGCTCGTTGCTTTATGAGATCTGAAGTTAATAATTATTGCTTTCTAGTTTGCATAATAAAACATATGCAAATGCTATGGTAATAAATTATTTAAAGGGACATCAAACCCAAAATATTTTTTTCATTATTCAGACACAGAATACGTTTTAAAACAACATTCCATTTTACTACTTTTATTTAATTTGCTTCATTTTTCAGATATCCTTTGTTGAAGACATAACAATGCACAGGGGTGAGCTAATCGCATGAGACATCTATGTGCAGCCGCCAATCAGCAGCTACTGAGCCTATTTAGATATGCTTTTCAATAAATAATATCAAGAGAATGAAGCAAAGTAGATAAAGAAGTAAATTGGAAAGTTGATTAAAATTGCATGTTATTTCTAAATCATGGAAAAAAATTGGGTTTCACGTGCCTTTAAGGTTTACATTTAACAGTGTGTACAGGGGCGGAACAATTTTTTTCTAGGCCCCCTTGTGAGCTTGATTTATGGGGCACCTAATCTCAATGACCGAACAGTGTTAGACAGAGACTAGTTCATGACTGCTAGGCTGGCATCAAGGTATCAACTGCCGGGCGATGGGTCCTTCTTAGTGGGTATGTTGTGTAAGTGATTTTATTTTTAATAGATGATTAAACTTTAATTATCTGATAAAAAAATACACAGGCCAATTTCTACAGAATGTGGCTCCAAGGGAAAACTCCAAAATACCCCCCCCCCAAAAAAAAAATCCCCAACAAACAAACGTTTTTTAAGTGCAGCCTTTCCCTTGTCCACCTTCTATGTCTCACTGTAATCTAATATTAAATTCAATCTGTAAAGTGTACACGGAAATAATGACAATGCAACATAGATAACAGACTTTTTTTTTAAATAGACAATAATTACATTAAATTGAGGTTCAGAAACATAATAGTCTCTTCAGTATGAATTATTTTGGACCACTTTATATAACATGATGATCAAAAACTCACTGGCATGGAAAAAAGTCAGGCAAAATCGTTGGGGGCTTTTTACAGCATTATACTGTAATGTATAGGTCTCTCCCTCAATTCCTGAACCTTACACAGTTAAATAAACAGCTCCAAAGGGACATAAAACCCACATTTTTCTTTCACTATTCAGATATAAAATATAATTTTAAACAACTTTCAAATATAATTCTATTATCAAATTTTCTTTGTTTTTGTGTTATTCTTTGTTGAAAAGCAGGGAGGCAAATTCAGGAATGTGTCTGAAGCACTATAGGCAGAGGTTATACATTTGTAAGAACTGTAGATGGCTGCACTTTTTCCTGCCATGTATTACTCCAGACATGTGAGAACGATGCACATTTGATAATGAAAACTATACATATTTTCAAAGAAGACTTCCCAAGGTATTGATATAGGCAAATTTTGGTATAGGTGATGCTACTATTTGGCCACCATATACAATCATATAAAAAAATATGTGTTTCTCATTCAAATTATTTATGGACAACTAATTGTAAAAATGTTCTCTGGCATTCCCTTTGTACAGAAACAGCAGACATGCATGCCATTGGTTTTAAGCAATTAGAAGGCCGGAATTGCAGCTGCCCACCATACTTCTGACATTGCTGGCAGGGAAGGGGTTAATCTGTTAGCTTGTAAGGTTAATATTTGCTGTAGTGTAGGGATTACCCTCCCTCCTGAAACCTCCAACCCCCTGATCCCTCCCCTCCCAAACAGCTCTCTTCCCTCCTACTGGTCACCGCCATCTTAGGTACTAGCAGACAGTCTGCAAGTATGCAGTTTATGGCTTTTATTTATTAGTATTTTTAAAATATTTTTTGCTGTAGTGTAGGGATCCCTCCTGCCAGTAAAAAAATAATATATATTTTTTTTCATTTCTTTTAGTTTTTTCTCTGTTGTAGGGAACCCCCTCACCCTACCCCTCCAAGATTTATTTTCCTGTAGTGTAGGGTCCCACCTCCCCATCAAACCAATATTTTTCAGAATTGTAGGGACCTATCCCTCCTCTCCCATCCTAAGCATTTTTCATCATGGGAGGGTAATCCTTAAACTACAGCAAATATTAACCTTACAAGCTAACAGATTAACCCCTTCCCTGACAGAAATTTCAGGATTATGGTGGGCAGCTGCATTTCCCGGCCTTCTAATTACTATTTAAAAAGTATTAACCCAATCCTCACTGGGAGAAAGTAAAACATGCACACTTTCTTTAATACAGGTGGCGAGAGTCCACAAGCTTGTTACTGATGGGATATACATTCCCACCAGGAGTGGGCAACGTTTTCCAAACCTCAAATGCCTATAAATACACCTCCCACCTCACTCATACCTCAGTTTTATAAACTTTGCCTCCTTAGAAGGTGGTGAAGCAAGATGTGCTTGATTCTTCAGTGAAAGGTGCTTCTTAGCATATTGAAGCCCAGTTCCTCTCTATGTACAGTGTTTGTCTAAGGCAGTGTTTTTCAACCAGTGTGCCGTGGCACACTAGTGTGCCGTGAGAGATCCTCAGGTGTGCCACGGCAGACTGACAACAGTGTGACATATTTTTTAAACTTTGCTTGTTTTTTACTCCCAGTGCAGGGGTAGTTTGTAGGAGGCATGGCATAACAGCACAATACATACAGTATGTGTGTGTTTGTGTGTATGTGTATATATATATATGCTGTATTAGGCTACAGTGTGTAATTTTTTTAAAATTTTGGGATGGTGGTGTGCCACAGGAATTTTTAATGTAAAAAAGTGTGCCACGGCAAAAAAAAGGTTAAAAATCACAGGTCTAATGGATGTGAAGGGAATATTGCCTGATGACACCATGTTTTCACATATGGGAAATCTATTCTAAGGCTCTCTGTAAATTCGCAAAAAGGCTGCAAAAAAAATAATGATTGTATTGCAATAATGTTTCACTTGCAATTAAGAAACATTTTATACATTGTTGAAATGTCAAGTTTAATGGTCCTTAGTTCACAGCTTTACACCGTTCATGTTTTTAAATGCACAATAGGAAGCAAAAACAAATACCTGTTTTTGAATTGCACATAGGGTTGTCACCTGAGAATGACCCGGACAGTCCGGGTTTACATTTGTGTTTCTGGGTTTAAAGCTGGGTCTAGGTTAAGTGGGAAATTTGGTGCTAATATATGTTGCCTATTAGTACTGTACTAGTGATGTTCTTTTTACTGAGTGACGGCTCCAACATTATGCTGAGCTGCTGCGTGTCCCCCGCCCATGGCTGGTGACGTCACCTGTAATGCAACTTAGTACAGCCCAAGAGTGTTCTGGTTTGGCCTGAACTAAAGGAGGAAACCCTAATTGCACTCAATACTAGCTGAATGCATGCTACTTAAACCTCTTATTGTATTAGGGACGTTAAAATTCTTAGGTTAAACAATTAATTTTACCTACTTAATACCTCATTATGGGCCAGATTACAAGTGAAGTGCTAAAAATCGCTTGCGAGCAAGAGATATTAGCACTCCACTTTGTAATACCAGCGCACGATACTGTGCGCTGGTATTACAAGTTAATCACAATGCGAACACGATCTTCCGTTCACATTGCGAGGAAGCATTGCACTCACAAGAGCGCACTTACATAGGCTACTAAGGGAGCCTCAGTCTGATGCTTTCACAGATGTCATCAGAACCTTGTGAAGCTCAGCGATGGGTAGCATTTTTAAATATATATATGTATATGACTATATTCATATACAGTATATTTATGTGTTAATATGTGTATATACACATATTAACCCATAAATATATATGTATATAAGCATATACATATATATATATTTACTTTGCGGTCTATGTGAACACACAGTTCCCATAGAACACAATGTAAAAGCACTTTTCAGTGCAGTTTTTTTTCTAACACCCCACTCTCACTAACTTCAGACCCCCAAAACTTTTAATTTAAAAAAAAGCTACATTTCATTTTTTTGTTAAATTAAAGGGACACTGAACCCAAAAAAAAATGTTTTGTAATTCAGAAAGAGCATGCAATTTTAAGCAACTTTCTAACTTACTCCTATCATCAATTTTTCTTTGTTCTCTTGCTATCTTTATTTGAAAAAGAAGGCATCTATGCTTTTTTGGGGTTCAGTACTCTGGACAGCAATTTTTTATTGGTGTATGAATTTATACACCAATCAGCAATGACAACCCAGGTTGTTCACCAAAAATGGGCCGGCCTTTAAATTTACATTCTTGCATTTTAAATAAAGATACCAAGAGAATGAAGAAAATTTGATAATAGGAGTAAATTAGAAAGTTGCTTAAAATTTCATGCTCAATCTGAATCATGAAAGAAAATTTTTGGGTACAGTGTCCCTTTAAAAACTACAATGCCCTCTATTTTGAAAGCATTTGGGGCACTTTTAGAAAATTAACCAGTGATCTAATCTCTGGTTAATTTTTGGAGCGCTAATTACTACTACAAGCTCGTGGTAGCAATAACCAGCCACTTGTAATGGCTGGTTTATTAATGCGCTCCCGCAAGCGGGCAAATTTGCCCGTTTTCTGGAGCTCGATAATTTAGCCCTCCACTTATAATCTAGCCCTATGTGTTTGCAATCTAGGCCTTTATGGAGAAATATATTTTGCTTTCAAGTGATTCAAATAAAAATATGTTTTTGGTATTATAATATTAATCCTTCCCTTAGATTTTCTACAAGTTCACAGAAAAATCAACTTTAGATCACAGTAAACCCAAACATGTTTTATGCAATAATGTAAACATAATTTACCTATATTATTTATTATTTGTACTTTCTTTCCATTTGATATTGAATTTATAATTATTTCCAACCCTCCGTGATAGTCATTATTCTTTGTCTATCATTGAGGGCTACCTGCGTGCCTTTCTCATGGACCAGCGCAGAACCCCTACATGCGTTCTTCATTACTGATGACATCACTGCTCACGTCATCGGTAATAGAACATGCGCACTTCCATACCTCATTATACATGTGACCGGAACAACCAACGTCACATTGTAGCAAAGGAGATGCACTGAAAGAAACATGTTGAAAATTAAAGGGACACGAAACCTAACATTTTTCTTTGACGATTAAGATAGAGTATGCAGTTTTAAACAACTTTCCAATATACTTCTGTTTTATTTTTATTTGTTTTCTTACAATCCTTTGTTGAAAAGAAGGAAGGTAAGATTCAGAGCATGCACGTGTCTGCGGCACAATATGGCAGCAGTTTTGCAAGAATGTTATACATTAGCAAGAACACTAGATGGCAGCATTATTTCCTGTCATGTAGTGCTGCAGACATGTGCACGCTACTTATCATGGATTTCTCTTTAACAAAGAATAACATGAGAACAACACAAATTTGGCAATAAAAGTAAATAGGAAACATTTTTTTAAATTGTATGTTTTGTCTGAATCATGAAAGAAAAAATTGGGTTTCTTGTCCCTTTAAAGGGCCATAATACCCAAATGTTTAAACACTTGAAAGAGATGCAGCATAGCTGTAAAAAGCTGATTAGAAAATATCTCCTGAACATCTCTATGTAAAAAGAAAGATATTTTACCTCAAAAGTTCCTCAGTAGCCACCTCCCATTGTAAAGGATTTCTAAGCAGCATTTTAGTGTGTCTGTCCTGGGACATCTGAAGGGATGAGCATCGTGTACTCTCATATTATTTCACCAATCAGGTAAAGGAAGCTTACTATGAAATCTCATGAAAGTTAAGTCAAATCTCATGAGATCACAGTAAGAGTTCATGACCTCAGCACTGCTGATGCTGATTGGCTGCTGTTCATTTCTTCATTTTTTTTAATTTTTTTACCTGCAGCTGGGAGCAGCTGAGTATAACTTTTTACACAGAACTTACTCTGCTGAGCTGAGGAAATTGTGAGGTAAAATATCTTCCTTTTTTACATAGAGATGCTCAGGTGATATTTTCCTGTCAGCTTTTTACAGTTATACTGCATCAGTTTCAACTGATTTAGCATATGAGTATTATGTCCCTTTAATGTTAATAATCACAGGCTCATTATCAGTAGAGCCAATGTTTTGTGTTCATTTTGTTTTATTCTTGCACATAATATCATATTTTTTTGTCCTTGCTCAGAAAATAGAACTAAGAAGTGGGTGGAATTCATCATCAATACAAACATCCCTGGGCATAACTAGGACAGACATGTGTATTTCAGTTAATGAGACTAAATTTACACAGGGAGCATCTGGCTCATTCAAACAATGCTGTTGGCCTTTAATTCACTGAGGAATAATTACATACAGAATATTCTGCACACTTGTACCACCTTAACCAGATATACATCATCATTTTCTGAATATATAGTTATCAGTTAGGAAATTTGTATTCTGTTTTTTTATTAAAACAAAATAAAGTAATGTGTTTTTCTAAGTATTTTATATTTTAAAGGGACAGTCAAGTCCAAAAAAAAACTTTCATGGTTCAAATAGGGCAGGTAATTTTAAACAACTTTCCAATTTACTTTTATCACCAATTTTGCTTTGTTCTCTTGATATTTGTAGTTGAAAGCTAAACCTAGGGGGTTCTTATGCTAATTTCTTAGACCTTGAAGGCCTCCTCTGCATTTGACTGTTTTCAACCACTAGAGGGCGTTAGTTCATGTGTTTCGTATACATAATATTAAGCTCATGCACGTGAATTTACCGAGGAGTGAGCACTGTCAAAAGAACTGAAATAAGGAGGCAGTCTGCAGAGGCTTAGATACAAGGTAATCACAGAGGTAAAACGTGTATTATTATAACTGTGTTGGTTATGCAAAACTGGGGAATGGGTAATTAAGGGATTATCTATCTTTTAAAACAACAAAAATTCTGCTGTTGACTGTCCCTTTAAGTCTGGGGTTCAGTAGAAGGAATTATATAATAATAGCCTAATATAGATTTAAATTACTGAAATTTAGCAACACATAAAATTCTGCGATTAATCTAGACATGTGCATTGTGAAAAAATTCTGTTCGGTTCGGATCGATTCGGAATTTTTCGAAGTTCGGTTCGGATCGATTCAATTTCGGAAAATTCTGAATCGATTTGTTTCGGATTCGTTTCGGATTCATTTGGATTCGAAGAAATTCGGCTGGATTCGGTTCGATTTGGTTCGTAAATTCAGCATTTCGGTAAGTGTTAGGTGGGATTAGACTAGTATTATACTGTATATTAGGTGTTAACCTAACATACTGTACAATACTAGTGTAATCCCAATGGCCATCCGAATTTACGAATCGATTCGATTCGGAAAATTCGGCAGAATTTTAATTCGGAAATTCTGTTCCATCCGAATCGCCGAATTTTCCGAATTTCCGAATCGAACCGAAACGAATCGCACATGTCTAGATTAATCTATGTGTAGCCATACCATACATACAAACACAAATAGAGTATTTATTCCTGTAAGTGGAAGTGATTAACCCTCTCCGTAAATTGCTAGTTTGCTAAAATATATTTTACTGATAGAGCCCTTTTTCTTCTCTGGTTTGTCACTCAGGGCCTGATATTCAAAACCTCGTTACTCAGGCAAGATATTTTAAGAATTCTCTTCGGTATGGCAAAGCACTCGGAAAAAAAAATAGAAACACAAATTTTATCTTGAGAAATGTTTATGTTGCTTAGTAGTATTCTTTATGTGATACAGAGGGGCTGATTTATGAAAGTGCGAGCGGACATGATACGATGTAGCATATCATGTCCGCCGCACATCAATAAATGCCGACAGCATACGCTGTCAGCATTTATCATTGCTCCAGCAGTTCTTGTGAACTGCTTGTGCAATGCTGCCCCCTGCAGATTCACGGCCGCTAGCAGGGGGTGTCAATCAGCCCGATCGTATAGGATAGGGTGGATTGATGTTCGCAGCTTCAGAGCAGGGGGACAAGTTATGGAGCGGCGAGCCATTTGGAGCTTGATAATTCCGCCCCAAAGACTCTTACATTACAATACAAGGTCTAAAAAATTCCCAATAATTTTGTGTGTTTTCTCTCCATCCTGGCCAGGTTTTGAATATCAGGCCCTGAGAGAAATAAGTTACTCCATACAGAAGAGAAGGATTTAAGTGATTAAATGCCCCATTCATTTGCAATATGTAACTACAAAACCCTCTTAGCCTAACTTAAGTTTGCTTAACACAACTAAACATAGTATAACAAATAACACACTGACAACATTTGTTTGGGAGAGAAAACCAGTTTGGTCGCATTTATTAAAATCAACACAAAAACATCAGTCAAGAAAAGCATTAATTTAAAGGTGGCAGCAATCAGGTCCTAAACTATTGATAATATTATTAACCCATGCTTAGATGGTCACTGGCACAGACAAGCTGACACAGAGCGGAGCCCGGCTTCTACACCCTTTGATAGAGACAGCAATCTTTATGAGTTATTTGGCCCATCGCATACCCAAGGAGAGAACCCCAGGCCCAGGTTCTGGAGGCGTCAGTCAATGGCCGTCACTCGCTCACCTCTCTGCCTGCTTTGCGGTCCACAATCAACCACCTAGGTGAGGTGTCATAACAATTAGCAGCATTTACACCGGGAACAGTCAGTGGTCCAGCATGATGTTTACCCTGAAATAAAATGTAACAGACTATGGACTTAGTGAGCCTAGGTCGACTAACCATCAACGAGCCACCGGCAAAAACTATTATCCTTATGGGAGCAGTAACCGATTGCCACTCACCAGGAAGGGAGGGCGAGGAAGAAGAGGCCAAATTGAAGCTATCTTTACCTCCTAACCTCCGTAAGTCTCCACCCTTACACTTGCAACCATGTTGTATGTATGTATTGGGTACTTGTAAAGCGCGGCTAATCACCCGTAAGGGTCTCAAGGCGCTGCTCATTTTATCAACCTCGGAAGGATGAAAGGCTGAGTGGACCTCGCCGGGGATCGAACCTGCAACCCTTGGGTTGCTACAGACCTCAGCCACAGTGCCTTAGCATGCTGAGCTATCTGTCCAGCTACACATAATACAAACACTTTGTTCCTAAGGGCATTAACCCTTAGGTTGTCTTCAGGCTAGAGAAAGCTTTAACCCCTTAATGACCAAGGACGTACGCCACACGTCCTCAAAAAAAAGACAGTTAATGACCGAGGACGTGTGGCGTACGTCCTTGGTCTGGAAAGCAGCTGGAAGCGATCCTGCACGCTTCCAGCTGCTTTCCGGTTATTGCAGTGATGCCTCGATATCGAGGCATCCTGCAATAACCCCCCTTGGCCATCCGATGCAGAGAGAGCCACTCTGTAAATATGCTAAAAAAACACAAAAAAAGCCCAAATATAGCTTTTATTTTAGTACTGGCAGAGTTTCTGCTAGTACTTAAGATGGCGGGGACAATTGTGGGGTGGGGGAGGGAAGAGAGCTGTTTGGGAGGGATCAGGGGGTCTCATGTTTCAGGTGGGAGGCTGAGCTCTACACTAAAGCTAAAATTAACCCTGCAAGCTTCCTACAAGCTACATAATTAACCCCTTCACTGCTAGCCATAATACACGTGTGAAATGCAGCGGCATTTGGCGGCCTTCTAATTACCAAAAAGCAACGCCAAAGCCATATATGTCTGCTATTTCTGAACAAAGGGGATCCCAGAGAAGCATTTACAACCATTTGTGCCATAATTGCACAAGCTGTTTGTAAATGATTTCAGTGAGAAACCTAAAATTGTGAAAAATTTAACGTTTTTTTTTATTTGATCGCATTTGGCGGTGAAATGGTGGCATGAAATATACCAAAATTGGCCTAGATCAATA
This sequence comes from Bombina bombina, assembly GCF_027579735.1. Taxonomy (NCBI): domain Eukaryota; kingdom Metazoa; phylum Chordata; class Amphibia; order Anura; family Bombinatoridae; genus Bombina; species Bombina bombina. Next base: position 92,517 of record NW_026511149.1, on the reverse strand, counting down.
CTAGGGGTTGTCTACTACACTACACTAAACCTAAAATTATCCCTAAAGGCTCCCTACATGCTCCATAATTAACCCCTTCACTGCTGGGCATAATACACGTGTAGTGCGCAGTGGCATTTAGCAGCCTTCTAATTACTAAAAAGCAACGCCAAAGCCATATATGTCTGCTATTTCTGAACAAAGGGGATCCCAGAGAAGAATTTACAACCATTTAAGCCATAATTGCACAAGCTGTTTGTAAATAATTTCAGTGAGAAACCAAAAGTTTGTGAAAAAATTAGTAAAAAAGTGAACGATTTTTTGTATTTAATCGCATTTGGCGGTGAAATGGTGGCATGAAATATACCAAAATGGGCCTAGATGAATACTTTGGGATGTCTACTAAAAAAAAATATATACATGTCAATGGATATTCAGAGATTCCTGAAAGATATCAGTGTTCTAATGTAACTAGCGCTAATTTTGAAAAATAATGGTTTGGAAATAGCAAAGTGCTAATTGTATTTATGGCCCTATAACTTGCAAAAAAAGCAAAGAACATGTAAACATTGGGTATTTCTAAACTCAGGACAAAATTTAGAAACTATTTAGCATGGGTGTTTTTTGGTAGTTGTAGATGTGTAACAGATTTTGGGGGTCATAGTTAGAAAAAGTGTGTTTTTTTCAATTTTTTCCTCATATTTTATATTTTTTTTTATAGTAAATGATAAGATATGATGAAAATAATGGTATCTTTAGAAAGTCCATTTAATGGCGAGAAAAATGGTATATAATATGTGTGGGTACAGTAGAGGAAAATTACAGCTAAACACAAACACCGCAGAAATGTAAATTTAGCCTTGGTCCCAAACGGACAGAAAATGGAAAAGTGCTGTGGTCATTAAGGGGTTAAACTATCTTTTGAAAAAGTTTTGATGTGAATATGACATTTTGTCAGACCTTTTTGCCTTCCCTCCTGCCTGCGATTATTTTTAAACTAGTTTAATAAAGCTTTGCGCTTTTTCACACTGTGACAAGTTATGCAGCTTCCTACGCAGGACCTACTAATTTCAGCATATACACTCTTATTTTTACCATTAAAGAGACAATATAGTGTAGACTTTTCTCCTTTTTAATGTGTTCACAATAATCAATTTTTACCTACTGAAGTGTATTAAATTATATATTCATATATACATATTTCATCATTCACCTTTATTTTGCCATTTGAAGTAACCTATTTTGCAGAAACCACCACCTATACTGAAAATCTAAATATTACAGTGCTGCTTACAGAAAAGATACATAAGCAAAATCCAGAAGAAGAAATTGAAGAGTGTTAAGTTAAGCAGCTCTTCCTGCAAGCTCAGCACATTTTGGGCCAGATTACAAGTGGAGCGCTAACTAGGGCGTTCGCTATAGCGCTAAATGCGCTAGCGGCAAACCTTTTGCGCATGTCGTGTTGCGCTGGTATTTCGAGTCGAAAATAAAAATGTATTGCTCCAGCGCTGACCCGACTTGCGCAAAAAGGTTTCCCACTAGCGCAATTACAATATTGCTTGCATGATAACCTACTGACCCATGGAAGTCAATGGAGCAAAAAAAGTGAAAAAACGTCCTACCTGCTCACTAGCCCGAATCTCCATAATACCCCAACTCTAATAACCCCTAAACCGCCACATAGCCGATCGCAAAGTCTCCACGACACTATGAACCCCTAAACTACCACCCCCACATTGTAAACTACCTATTTACACTAATAATTGCTAAACTGCCACCCCACATCACAAACTACCTCTTTACACTATTAAACGCTAAACCACCACACCCCCCAGCTGCAAAAAAAGCTTTGACACTATTAACCCCTAAACCACCACACAACCCACATCGCAAAGTCTGCACTACCCTATTAACCCCTAAACCGCCAGCCCCCCCAACACAAAGTAACCCACTAACATTTAAATCTCCTAACCTAACAACCCCTAAGGTAACCCAAAATAGACTAACCGTACCTTTTCCAAATAAAACCTAACTACCTTTAAAAAAATAAAAACTTACCTAAAAAAAAAACAAAAAACCTTACCTGTACCATTACAATAAAAAAAATACCATTACAATTAAAAAAACTAACATTAGAATAAAAAACATTGCAGAAAAACTAACATTACAGTTAAAAACTAACTTTACAGTAAAAAAACTCTAACATTACATTAATAAACAGCTAACATTACAGTAAAAAAACCCTAACATTACATTAATAAACAGCTAACATTACAGTAACAAAAAAACTACCATTACAACAAATAAAATATACTAACCTTACAAAAAATAACAACAAATTACCAAAAATAAAAAATTAATTATGCCTATTCTAACACCCCAAAATAAAAAACCTATTCTAAAAATAAACTACATATAGCTCTTAAAAGGACAGGACAGCAGAAAGCATCTGGCTGAAATATCTCACAGTACATCCTTCTGCTCTCTGCAAACCTTTAGCAGCCTTCATAAAAGTTGACAGCAGTGGGACTCACACAGCCTACTGGGTGTTACTGGGGCTGATGGGCAACTTCCTCACACAAGACACAACTAAGATTTTGATACACTCTCATAATTTTCTGCCTTGACTAATGCAACTCCATTCTCTCTGGTTTTCCTAACTGCCGTCTATCTCCTTTACAATCCATAATAAATGCCTCTGCCAGGCTGAACTTTCTTACATGTCACTCCTCATCTGCTGCACCTCTCTGCAAAAACCCTACACTGGCTTCCTCTAACCTCCAGAATAAAACACAAAATCTTGAATCTTGACGTTCAAGGCCCTCGATAACACTGCTCCACCTTATCTCATTCCTCATCTCCAGATACTCTCCCTCCTATTCCCTTCAATCTGCCCATGACCTCCTTCTCTCTTGTTACCTCTTCACATTACTGTCTACAGGACTTCTCTAGATTGGCCCTAATATTTTGGAACTCTCTGCCTAACTCCATAAGACTCTCCCCTAGTTTCGAAAGTTTCAAGCACTTCTTAAATACTCTACTGTTCAAGGATGCATACAATATACACTAACATTTTCTTACCTCAGTTCCTCCTCTTCTTTTTTCCTCCCTTGAACCCCTCTCACTCTATTGCCTACCCAAAGCAAGGGGCAGGATTGAATAACAGAGCTCTTCTGCATTGTAGGTGGACAGGTTCACTGCTTGATACCGCCTAAAGCTTGATACATTTTTCTGTGAAACATGCTAGTATAGTGGTGAAAAAGAAAAGCGGTCAGTCAAACTTCCTCCAGATTCATTCGTTTTATATATTTTCACCAGTGCTTGATTCATTATGCAGAGTCACCACCACTGTTTAACTATGTGTTGTGCCGCACTATCACTTTGGTACCTTACGTTATGCAGAAATTAACCATTATAGCTATTATAATAAATCATATTAATCTATTTTCTCTATCATTAAATTTGCAATAATTATCTAAAGCTGCTTAATACATCACTAGAACATTTTTTTAAGAAGCAATAATGGTAGGGTATATAATTTCATCGGGGGGGACAGAATGTGTCTTTGCCTGTCTAGCCCAAAATCCTAGCACTGGCCCTGGCAACTCTGAAGCAAGCTTTTTTTATTTTTTTATAGCCAATAAGATACTGTATGCCCTCCCCCCACTGACAGTAGCTAGAATATGCAGCCAACAATATCTCTAGTTAACATCTACAGGACGTGCATACATCATCAAATTAGCTGTAAAGCCTCCTCTTTACAAATAAAACATTTATTATGGCCTATTTTCCATTAAGCATTAACTTGGAATTAATATGGTGGTTGATAAAAATAACAATATATACCGGTTTACAAAGTTGTGGAATTTTCATTTTGCATTGGGCAAACTACAGCAGAGGAAAGGCTCTAATTGTATACTTCAAAACATTTGTGGCTGAGTTTTAGGGACACTGGAAGTTGATAGGAGCCAATCACCATTTTGTTGGTGGAGCCATGTTGGGAGGGAAGGGGCATGTTATTAGGCGGGATTGTGGGTGTCTGTGGGTTGTTTGTGGGTGTGTCTGGGAAGTTTGTGGGCATGTCTGGGTGTTCCATGGGTGGGGCTAAGGGAAATTCTGCAAATAGGGACATATGACTGTCTCAGAGTGACAGCAGGACAGAGCTCAGAATCAGGGACTTTCCCATCTCAAAAAGGGACAATTTGTAGGTCTGTAATTGGCTCCCATCCAATTCTCTCTGAACTTAAAATGAGAATTCGAGCACCGTTTATAATGAGCTCATTAACAGCATTTTGGCTTGTCTTGTGCTGACATTAATGGGGTCAACTTTTCAGCAACCTCTCCTAGACATAATAGGTTGGACTTTCGGTGGGAGGAGATAAGCGGAACACGCTGAGCTAAGCGTGGTTCCTAGAGAGCTTGTTAGCATCTACATCCCTGGTCATTACCCATTGCTGGTGATGGAACACATCCTAGGATACCAGCCTGCTTCAACGTGAGGCCTGACCATGAAGTCTACCTGAGCAAGAATGGGCTTCATCGCTAAAACCGCAATTCCACATTGCCGCAGGTATCTACTTTTGCAGGTCAATACCCGCTGTTGGCGTGGTAACGCTCCCTAGGATATAGACCTGGTTCGTCTGGAGAGCTGACTGAGAAGCCTGCCAGAGTCGTGAGGGGCCCCTTCACCAAAGACACAACTACATACTGCCACAGGCGAAGCTCACCACATTAAACTTAACCGGCAGAGTCAATACAGCTCTGGGCTAGACGCAAAGAGGAGGCTGTAAACCGGATTAAAGAATGCTTGAAGGTAGAGCAGTGAGGTTGGGAGTCTGACGGGTGAGCGGTTTAACAGAGGGGGAAAACCACAAGCCATTACCAGATCATAGGTCGCAGGAGGCGGGAAACCAGAGAAGGATACAGTGGTCAGATGCTGATGGGACTTCAACCCCATAGGGGTATACACGTGGAAATCGCAAGTACCCTATACTCTCTCTGTGTATTATCCTGACGCCATCTATACACCTCAATTTGATTATCAAGGTTGTGTTTTCCTATTTTTAAACCGGCTACCTATGTATGTTTCCTGGAGCAAGGAACTGTAAGCTGGCTGTTACATCTGTGTAGTTTTCCTAGATGTTACCACTACACTGTACAGCAAATGTTATATGCAACTAATAACAGTCTATAAGGATTGTCCTGCTTTTTCTAATGTGACTATCTATAATAGAGGATGTCACAGTATATGATGTATTACTAAAAAGGAAGCAAGCGACAGTTCATATATAGGGGCCAATTTAGCATACGCTGTCAGCATTTATCATTGCACAAGCAGTTCTTGTGAACTGCTTGTGCAATGCCGCTCCCTGCAGATTCGCGACCAATCGGCCGCTAGCAGGGGGTGTCAATTAGCCCGATCATATAGAATCGGGCAGATTGGTGTCCACAGCCTCAGAGCAGACGGACCAGTTATGGAGCAGCAGTCTTAAGCTTGCTGCTTCATAACTGCTGTTTCCGGAAACAGGGGCATCAAGCTCCATTCGGAGCTTGATAATTCGGCCCCATACACTCTATCAACGGTTGGAATCAACCAACGCATATCACTATCTATGCCTATATAAGAAGCATCTCCAAGTTTGTTCTACCCATATCCCTTATACTTAATAAGATCTCAAGAGAAACTGGGACTGGAACTTTTGCCTAATTTTTTTTCTTTTTTCTTTTTGTCGTTATATAGGAAGGACAGTGTACAATAACTTTTTTTTTCCTTCCCATGTGTTTTTTTCTCTCTCTTTTTTTTGTGTTTTATTTACTTTGTTGGTCGTCATCTTTATCCCTCATGGGGAAAAGATTATAAATTTGTACTTATACTGGGTTTGTAACAAATTTCTCCTGTAACCATCTGAAATGTTATTTATGTAGAAGGATATCAGTCTGGGCTTACCCTATGGGGCATATTTATCAAGCTCCGAATGCTCCATAACCTGTCCGCCTGCTCTGAGCAGGCGGACAGACATCGCCGGAAATCAACCCGATCGAGTATGATCGGGTTGATTGACACCCCCCTGCTGGCGGCCCATTGGCCACGCGTCTGCAGGGGGCGGCATTGCACCAGCAGCTCTTGTGAGCTGCTGGTGCAATGCTGTATACAGCGAGTGTATTGCTCGCCGTATTCAGCGAGGTCTGTCGGACCTGATCCACACTGTCGGATCAGGTCTGACAGACCTTGATAAATAGAGGCCTATATCTTTTCTTTGGTATCTGAATCAGATTTAATGACTGCTAGCATATTGTATTAACTTAAAGGGCCACTAAACCCAAAATCTTTCTTTCATGATTCAGATAGAGAATAGACATTTAAACAACATTACAATTTACTTCTATTATTTATTTTGCTTCATTTTTTAGATATCCTTAGTTGAAGAAAAAGCAATGCACATGGTGAGCCAATCACACAAGGCTTCTATGTGCAGCAACCAATCAGCAGCTGATGAGCATATCTAGATATGCTTTTCTGCAAAGAATATCAAGAGATTAAAACAAATTAGATAATATAAGTAAATAAGAAAGATGTTTAAAATTGCATTCTCTTTCTAAATCATGAAAGAAAAAATGTGGGTGTCATGTCCCTTTAAGCTAACAGACAGGTTGTGTTCTCGGTTTCTTCTTTTTTCCTCTTCTTTTTTTATTTTTATTTTTATCCCTATATCCTTTTTAAAGGGCACAATATAGGGTTGCTTACACACTTATACCTACAGCACACGTCTCACCTCCATCACACACTATTAATCTTAAAAAACAAACAAACAAACAATACATTCCACTTGAATGTAGCACACTCCATAGCTGCCAGAATATCCCAGTACTAAGCTACACGTAATTTGTATTACACAAAGTGTGTGTTTTTCTGTATTTTCACCTATGCACCTCTGATTGAGTTTGAATAATGGTTTTAGTGCACATGAAAAGATTCATCACTACTTCTAAATTTAACTAATTAACCATGCCTGTTAAACAGAAGGACAAAAAGAATGGCATCTCAGATGTGCCTTCTGAAATCATTAGCGAACCTAAGACATCTAGGGTAGAACTGGAACTATTAGTCAGTCAACTATCAGAGATTTTCTTACCTCAATTCGAGCTATTGAAAACACAAATATCTAATTTAACTACAGAGATAAGGACACTTTCCAGTAGATTAAATGAAGTTTAAAATCGAGTCTCTGAGGTGGAGGATACTCTTAATAACCAGACACAAATAACTACTGAACAAACCAGTATTATTAGAGCATTACAAACCAGACTAGCTGATCTAGAAGATCGATCTAGAAGAAATAATTTGAAAATGATTGGTCTCCCTGAAACTAGTGACTTCTTAGACTTATTATATTTTGCGTCTACAACCCTCCCGCAAATATTGGGTGATCAGCAGCAAAGTATCCCTTTCTGCATTGAGAGAACCCATAGATTAGGTCCCCCCCATCCCCCCAAAAAAAACATAGCAGGGAAGAATCTACATAGACCAATAATGATTACATTTCTAAATTACTAAAATAAAATTACCATCTTGAGATTATACAGGAAAATGGATAGTGTGCTGAAAGGGGAAGCCTAAATCTAGCTCTTTCAGGATTATTCTAGTGATACAGCTCAAAAAAGGAAGGAGTTGGCACCTTTCTGCATAAAACTAATCAATGCTGGTTATAGGGCCAGACTCTTATATCCAGCTAAAGTTCTAATAGATGATAATGATGTCACTTATACCTTGACTAATGATAGAGAAGCTAAGGAATATTTTAAAAAGTTAAACATCTCACTACCTTAAATTTTTTTAAGCATACCGAATATGTTACGACAGATAGATGTACCTGATGGCTTTGTTGTTTGTTACATTTGTTCTTTGTATCTTGATTTGTATGGTTACTTCCCTTTCTACACTCACTATTATTATGTTTTTTTATTCTTCCTCCCCTTCTTCCCCCCTCTCAAACCTATACTAAATGATGTGGAGATAAGATGAAGGAAAATATTAAATGTCTTTCTTGGAATATAGGGGGTATCACATCTCCAATTAAAAGAAAACGTATTCTTAGACAATTAGGTAAATATAACCCAGACATAAACCTTATACAAGAAACCCATCTAAAGCTAGAAGAGGCTAACAAACTCAAAATTAAAGTAATTAACATTGCCATTATGATATGATTTGTTTTTTTTCTTACTATTTTATGTTAATTTTTTGCCACTTCTGAAAAATAAAAAACCTCAACTTGATTTACATAACATACACATATTTATGTATCCTAATATTTCATTTATATGAGTGTTTCCCTTGTTAAACTCATGAAGCACTAAATACATAGCGTCAGAGGAGATATTACTATTGGTATAATTATTTTGGTTAATTTAAACGTCACATGAATGGATGTTTGTTGCTATGTATCTGTATCTGTATCATTTCCGTATTATTTTTTTCCTTGTGTCTTATTAGGACTCTGAAGGTCTGTTATTGTACGTTTTGTTGATCATAAATAAAACTTTTTTTTTTAAAAAGACATAATAGGTAATAATGCCCTTTAAGACTAGTATTTCAAAGCATGAAACACATTTAAAACATATAAAACACATCTATTCAATAACACCATATGTATAATTAGGATTATGTCAAGTATAATCTTTTAAAAAGTACAGATACATATGGAAATTTAATATATTACATACTGAAATAGTATATATTCAAGTAATAATTCATGATTATATAAATATATTGTTTAAAGTTATGAAGAAAAAACATGGCATAAAGATAGGAGTCTGGCATTGACATTAATGAATTAGTTTAGTATATATTTAAAAAGTAAGTATAATTGTGTGTGCCTATTGTAGTACTGAATTGAGGATTACAAGCGCAAAACCAGTCATTTACACCATCTGGTTAGAGTTGCTAAGCAACATACTATTAGATGCAAATTTTCCTCTAAACTTGACCAATTTGTTGGGCAATAAATGAAAATGGTAGGAGGGGTTTTACATTTAACACCTTACAGTTGTAAAACAATATGAGGGTGTATGTAAACTAGCTGCAAAATGGAAACCAATAGCACTCTACACTACCTAAATGGTTTAACATTTCCCATCTTACAATTAGCACCACCACATTACATCCAGACTGTATGGGGGTTAAACACACAAGTAAAGTTTAGATGGGGAGTTTTAAGCATTGCAGCTCGAAACAGAACATGACCTGTTAGCCAATGAGTCACAGATAGTTGCCAATAATTGTCTGTGTCCTCAAGAAATGCCAATTTTACAACTCCCCAGAGGGATTTTAGCTTTATGTTTAACATTATTAGCTAGGGTCAATAAAGCACTAATACATGTAATGTTTGCATTAGATGGTACAGAAAATGACACCAGCGTATTCAGCCAGGGTTAGATATGATTCCTAATTCCTGCATTCTGTGCACCTTCTCTCAAATCCTACCTACTCCCTGTATCACGGGGGGTTTACTGAGTCTATAAAATCTAATCTATCAATGTCAGATGCAGTATATGGTGAGCACTATAACATGCATATTCCTTCACATTAACAGATTTAATATAATTTGCATGGAAATGGATACTACTACTTAGGTTTCTGTGTTCAAAGGCTGGAGCAGTTAATTTCACAACTGACTGCCTTCATAAGTATCCTTTAAGTCCCTTTGTTCTGCAGATATAAATGAGCATTTGCATTTTCTTCTTGGGAAAGAGAATATATGAGCCTGAGGCAGCCTTCACTTCTGTGACACTGGGGAAAATGATAAAAATCTACTTCTTCTGCAGAAATATACCAGCAAATATAACCTTGTCAGCTTTTTTTTACTGTGAAGAGCTTTATCATCTGATACTGATAAATGTGACAATACGTGATAAACATTTAATGCAGACAGGGGCGTATATTGACCTAGGCAAATTAGGCACTTGCCTAGGGATGCAGATTAGGAGGGGGCAGCACTTTTTTGTGGCTATATTTGTAAGAAGCTTACAGTTGTTTTAGAAGTAGTATACATGTATATAATGGGAGATTTTGCCCAAAGCACTTACATTCTAGAGGGTATAATAAGAGAGTTCCCATGGAGCTTACAGTTTAGAGGTAGCTCTGAACCTCTCTTTTGTTCAGTTGGCTATTTCCTTTAGCTCTGTTGGCTTTCAGTATTGTGTTTATGGAAGTATTGTCCCAAGAAATATGTGTTTGTTTGTTTTTATGTATAATGCAGCAATAGATATATGTGTGTGTGCACACATGTGTATAACTCTGTGTGTGTATATGTCTGTGACTGTGTGTGCATATATGTCTGTGACTGTGTGTGTGTGTATGTCTGTGAGTGACTGTGTGTGTATATGTCTGTGATTGTGTGTGTATATGTCTGTGACTGTGTGTGTGTATATATCTGTGACTGTGTGTGTGTATATATCTGTGAGTGACTGTGTGTGTATATGTCTGTGACTGTGTGTGTGTGTGTATATGTCTGTGACTGTGTGTGTGTATATATCTGTGAGTGACTGTGTGTGTATATGTCTGTGACTGTGTGTGTATATGTCTGTGAGTGACTGTGTGTGTATATGTCTGTGATTGTGTATGTATATGTCTTTGACTGTGTGTGTGTATATGTCTGTGAATGTGTGTGTGTATATATCTGTGACTGTGTGTGTATATGTCTGTGACTGTGTGTGCGTATATGTCTGTGACTGTGTGTATATATTTGTCTGTGACTGTGTGTGTGTATATGTCTGTGACTGTGTGTGCGTATATGTCTGTGACTGTGTGTATATATTTGTCTGTGACTGTGTGTGTGTATATGTCTATGATTGTGTGTGTATATGTCTTTGACTGTGTGTGTGTATAAGTCTGTGAATGTGTGTGTGTGTGTGTGTGTGTATGTGTCTGTGACTGTGTGTGTATGTCTGTGAATGTGTGTGTGTGTATATGTCTGTGACTGTGTATATGTCTGTGATTGTGTGTGTGTGACTGTGTGTATGTCTGTGTATGTTTGTCTGTGGGTATGTCTGTGACTGTGTGTGTATGTTTGTCTGTGACTGTGTGTCTGTGACTGTGTGTGTGTGATTGTGTGTGTATGTGTCTGTGACTGTGTGTATGTGTCTGTGACTGTGGGGCATATGTATCAAGCTCCAAACGGACCGCTGCTCCATAACCTGTCCGCCTGCTCTGAGCAGACGGACAGACATCGCCTGAAATCAACCCAATCGAGTACGATCGGGTTGATTGACACCCCCTGCTGGCGGCCGATTGTCCGCAAGTCTGCAGGGGGCAGCGTTGCACCAGCAGCTCTTGTGAGCTGCTGGTGCAATGCTGAATACGGCGAGCGACAAACCTTGATAACTAGAAGCCTGTGTGTGTGTGTGTGAACATTTATTTTAGAAATGCTGTAAAAAAATTACATTACTCCCTTACCAAGAAATATTATGGCCGAAAAAGGGTCTAAAAAAGGAGGGGGGGGGGGGGCGACGGCGGCAGCAGAAGAATTTTGAGTGCCTAGGGAAGCACAAAACCTAAATACGCTACTGAATGCAGGTGTTTAATCAATATCACTATATCCAATTTGGGATATTTTACATCTTGTGTAAACAAGAGAGAGACCAAACTGTCTGTAAAGGGAGTTTTAGTGTAATAATAAAATCTGTAATTAGTTAGAGCTTTTTCGTTATTAAATAAAGGCTTGTTTGTCTTTATGTGTTTAATCCCTGCCATGTGGGAGAAACATATAGTTAAATGGACAGTACACATTATTTATTCCCTCCTGTATTTCCTGCATTTTAACTCTTTTAATTATGAATTTTCCAATTCTGATCATTCAAAGTGCACATGGCAGGCGTCACAAATTTAACCAGCTGCATATTTCTGTCTCCATCAAAATGTGAGGGGAATATGGCTATTAAATAAAACAATTGCAGTTTGACCTGTTCTAAACACATTCACACTAATATGTTAATCTATTGCAAGGCAGCAGAAATGTTAAATATGGTGTTTAATGATTCTCTTGCATACAAGGGGCCAAATTACAGGTGGAGCAGTACAGAGCGTTAACTTCGCTGAAGCACATAACACATACGTATTTGCTTTTCACAACAGGAGACTGCTAGTTCATGTGGCCCATATAGATAACATTGTGCTCACACCTGGGGAGTTATTTAAGAGTCAGCACAACACAGCACTAATTGGCTAAAAGTCAATAGATAATAAATAAAAAGTCATGTGATCGGGGGGCTGTCAGAAGATGCTTAGATAAAAGGTAATCACAGGAGTAAAACGTATATTATATAACTGTGTTGGTTATGCAAAAATGGGACTGTGTAATAAAGGTATTAACTATCTTTTAAAACAAATTCTGGTGTAGACTGTCCCTTTCATTTTGAGTACGGTAGTATAATGCTATAGGAGTACTCTTTCCCTCAGATAATGGGTTTCTATTAGGGTCCATGCTAAGTCGTGTTGGATGACGATTGAGCACTATGCCGATGGATTGCAAAAAATCTGCTCAAGTAGTGGAGTATTTGGTTAAATATGAAACTCAAACATTTTCTTTTGAGATTCAGAAAGAGTATAATAATTTATAAAAGTATTATCAAATTTGCTTTGTTCCTATGTTATTCTTTGTTGAAGAGATACTTAGGTAGGTGTCTGGCGCACTACATGGCAGGACATTGTACTGCCATCTACTGCTTTAGCAAATGAATAACATTCTTGCAAAATTTAGTGCTCTAGACACGAGCATAGCTTCTAAGCTTATGTCTCTGCTTTTCAATGAAAGTTACCAAGAAAACAAAGAAAATTTGATAAAAACAACACTGGGACAGTGTTTCGTTGTCAATACAAATATAAAAAATCCCTTCATACATAAAATTGTGCAAATATTTTTTTTGCAGTATATATTGAGCACTCCAAGAGTAAAACAAGATTATATATGTTTTTTTTTCTACTGAGCGGTAGATTATCGCTATCTGAAATGTTTGTGCAATAAATAGCAACAAAATGAAAGCACTCTCTAGAGCGAAATGCACTTTAAATATTCACATACACATATTGCATAAAATTCCACAATAAAAACAGTTTGTCTTTAAACAAGAGCACTTGCCTGGCCCGTAATCCTCCTCTACTACACACCCCTTCATCAGGTGTAATTAACCGTGGGTTTTATGCTCTTATTTAAAGCACTTAACAGATACACCTTAATAATGTTCAACCAATAGTCTTAAAGCATGACAAGAATTAAATCTTCTTATTGGTTTATATAGGACCCTCGTTGTTCTATAAGGGAACGCTAGTCACAAAGGTATACTCCCCCAACAAGTGGTCTCATAGAAAGCTTATAATTGTTTATGTTACTAACAAATAGAAAAAAGAACATCTGAACATAAGATCCGGAATATATATATATATACATATAAATATAAGTTTGAGCAAATTACTCTAAAAATGTGCATAACTGCATGCTAGCATATCATATATACATATGATCGTGTCATTTTCACCTATATTATTACCTCAATTATGGTACTTGGACAGTGCCTATTACAGTTTTGGGTTAGCGCACAAGTGATCAATAGAAAAGGATTTCTTTAGCGTGCCCCATAGAAGAATATGGGGCATATTTATCAAGCTCTGAATGGAGCTTGATGCCTCGTGTTTCTGGCGAGCCTGCAGGCTCACCAGAAACAGCAGTTATGAAGCAGCGGTCACAAAGACCGCTGCTCCATAACCTGTCCGCCTGCTCTGAGCAGACGGACAGACATCGCCGGGAATCAACCCGATCGAGTACGATCGGATTGATTGATACCCCCCCCTGCTGGCGGCCTACTGGCTGCGAGTCTGCAGGGGGCGGCGTTGCACCAGCAGCTCTTGTGAGCTGCTGGTGCAATGCTGAATATGGCGAGCGTATTGCTCGCCGTATTCAGCAAGTTCTGTCGGACCCGATCCGCACTGTCGGATCAGGTCCGACAGACCTTGATGCAATATCCTTAGTCCTGAAGTTAATGTTTTAATGTCAACTTGTAATACCAGCACTAACCTGGAAGTGCTAATTTGTTACCTTAAGCGCAGTTAGCACTTGTGCAATAAAAATGTATTGCTCTACTTGTAATCAAGTGCTTGGTAATTTCAAGTACTTTTCTGTTGTCTTATTATAGAATAACATATTAGTGAAGTATAAAGATTTAACAACAAAATACCATCTTGTTTGCTGCAATGTTTTCAATAGCTAAAGTCTGCCTACCACTTATTTATAGGAGCCAGTCTTCACTAGTAAACAAGGGTAGCCACTGTTATTAGGTTAGCAAAACGTATATTGTTTTGCAGTTCCATTTGTAATCCCCCCTGCCGATGCTAGTATATGAAGTCTTATCAACCAGAAGTGACATTCAGTGCCATTTCCGGAGTCTTGCATTCAAGCAGTTACCATGGAAACCTGAAATGATTTACAGAATGACAGAGAACAAAAAAGAGAGGACGGGTTGCCATAGCAATACTATACCATATCATCAAATGCAGTCTTAAAATAAAGCTAAAAGTGCACATTGTTCCAAAATATCAGAAAAGAAAACATACTTAAAAAATAGAAAAAAAAATACTGAATAAATATACAAAAAGGACGACAAAGGCTAAGTTACTATATTTATAAAGAACTAGGGATTACTGAATTCAAATAATATTAAAATATACTATCCAAATACAGTATATATTTTCTTATAAAAAAAACTGCTTAATTTAGTTTTTTATTAGCTTAGTTATAATAATATTACACATACTGGATGGTGTAAACATTTGCTTACACACAGCAGGTATAATTGGCTTGGTCCTATTTATCCTCTCCTAATTAAACACTGGGGCCTCGATCCGATATGCAGCGTCGCCCGCGAAAGCCGGCGATGCCAAATTTTGCGCTGGTTTGGTATCACATATATGGCGTAACATAGACGTTACGCTCATATATTTCTGACTTCGGCCATAGTTTTTTGGCCCATAGACAGGTATACCAAACCAGCGCAGTTTGGTATCCAATATACAGCGTAAGGACTTACGTGGCGAAAATGGAGAAATCCTACTCCATTTTCACCTCGCCACAAATTGCAGGCGTAGTAAGCCTTACGCTGTCTATTGGAGCCCCGTAACTCCCTAAACTAGCTGCTAAATAAAACCTAACACCTAACGCATGCGCAATGTCTATCTACCTGTCAACCGCGATCCCCCGCCGCAATCCCTAATAAAGTATTTAACCCCTAAACTGCCGCTCCCGGACCCCGCCGCCACCTAAATTAAATATATAACCCCCTAATGTGAGCCCCTACACTACCGCCATCTACATTACCTACCCCCTAATGTGAGCCCCTTACACCGCCGCCACCTACATTACCTACCCCCTAATGTGAGCTCCTTACGCCGCCGCCATCTACATTACCTACCCCCTAATGTAAGCCCCTTACACTGCCGCCACCTACATTACCTATCCCCTAATGTGAGCCCCTTATACCGCCGCCACCTACATTACCTACCCCCTAATGTGAGCTCCTTATGCCGCCACCATCTACATTACCTACCCCCTAATGTAAGCCCCTTACACTGCCGCCATCTACATTACCTACCCCCTAATGTGAGCCCCTTACACCGCCGCCATCTACATTACCTACCCCTTAATGTGAGCTCCTTACGCCGCCGCCACCTACATTACCTACCCCCTAATGTGAGCTTGTAGCCCGCCGCCAGCTATATTAAAATTATTAACCCCTAATCTAATTTTAACTAGGTACAATAGCTATTAAATAGTTAATAACTATTTAATAGCTACCTTGTTAAAATAATTACCAATTTACCTGTAAAATAAATCCTAACCTAAGTTACAAATACACCTACACTATCAATAAATTAAATAAACTACAAATATATAAACTAAAATACAATTAAATACACTAAACTAAATTAAAAACAAAAACAAACACTAAATTACAAAAAATAAAAAAAGATTACAAGAATTTTAAGCTAATTACACCTATTCTAAGCCCCCCTAATAAAATAACAAAGCCCCCCAAAATAAAAAAAATTCCCTACCCTAATATAAATTACAAAAGTTAACAGCTCTATTACCAGCCCTTAAAAGGGCTTTTGCGGGGCATGCCCCAAAGTAATCAGCTCTTTTGCCTGTAAAAAAAAACACAATACCTAACCCCAACATTACAACCCACCACCCACATACCCCTACTCTAAACCCACCCAAACCCCCCTTAAAAAAACCTAACACTAAGCCCCAGAAGATCTCCCTACCTTGAGTCGTCTTCACCCAGCCGGGCCGAACTCTTCATCCAATCCGGGCGATGTCTTCATCCAAGTGGCAAAGAAGAAGTCTTCCATTCGGGCGATGTCTTCATCCAAGCGGCAAAGAAGAAGTCTTCCATCCCGGCGATGTCTTCATCCAAGCGGCAAAGAAGAGGTCCTCCATCGGGGGGAAGTTTTCCTCCAAGTGGCATCTTCAATCTTCTTTCTTCGGACCTCCGACGCGGAACATCCAGCTGGCCCGACGACTGAAAGACGAATGAAGCTTCCTTTAAATGACGCCATCCAAGTTGGCGTCCCTCGAATTCCGATTGGCTGATTCAATCGGAATTAAGGTAAGAAAATCTGATTGGCTGATTCAATCAGCCAATTAGATTCAAGTTCAATCCGATTGGCTGATCCAATCAGCCAATCAGATTGAGCTTGCATTCTATTGGCTGATCGGAACAGTCAATAGAATGCGAGCTCAATCTGATTGGCTGATTGGATCAGCCAATCGGATTGAACTTGAATCTGATTGGCTGATTGAATCAGCCAATCAGATTTTCTTACCTTAATTCCGATTGGCTGATAGAATCCTATCAGCCAATCAGAATTCAAGGGATGCCATCTTGGATGACGACATTTAAAGGAAACTTCATTCGTCTTTCAGTTGTCGGGCCAGCTGGATGTTCCGCGTCGGCTCATCCGAAGAAAGAAGATTGAAGATGCCGATTGGGGGAAAACTTCGCCCCGATGGAGGACCTCTTCTTTGCCGCTTGGATGAAGACATCGCCCAGATGGAAGACTTCTTCTTTGCTGCTTGGATGAAGACATCGCCCGGATTGGATGAAGAGTTCGGCCCGGCTGGGTGAAGACGACTCAAGGTAGGGAGAGCTTCTGGGGCTTAGTGTTAGGTTTTTTTAAGGGGTGTTTGGGTGGGTTTAGAGTAGGGGTATGTGGGTGGTGGGTTGTAATGTTGGGGGGTGGTATTGTGTTTTTTTTACAGGCAAAAGAGCTGATTACTTTGGGGCATGGTTCGCAAAAAACCCTTTTAAGGGCTGGTAATTGAGCTGTTAACTTTTGTAATTTAGATTAGGGTAGGGAATTTTTTTTATTTTGGGGGGCTTTGTTATTTTATTAGGGGGCGGGGTAGCTGGCGGCGGGGTAGGAGCTCACATTAGGGGGAAGTTAATGTAGCTGGCGGCGGGGTAGGAGCTCACATTAGGGGGAAGTTAATGTATCTGGCGGCGGGGTAGGAGCTCACATTAGGGGGTAGTTAATGTATCTGGCGGCGGGGTAGGAGCTCACATTAGGGGGTAGTTAATGTATCTGGCGGCGGGGTAGGAGCTCACATTAGGGGGTAGTTAATGTATCTGGCGGCGGGGGTAGGAGCTCACATTTGGGGGAAGTTAATGTATCTGGCGGCGGGGTAGGAGCTCACATTAGGGGGAAGTTAATGTAGCTGGCGGCGGGGTAGGAGCTCACATTAGGGGGTAGTTAATGTATCTGGCGGCGGGGTAGGAGCTCACATTAGGGGGAAGTTAATGTAGCTGGCGGCGGGGTAGGAGCTCACATTAGGGGGAAGTTAATGTATCTGGCGGCGGGGTAGGAGCTCACATTAGGGGGAAGTTAATGTAGCTGGCGGCGGGGTAGGAGCTCACATTAGGGGGTAGTTAATGTATCTGGCGGCGGGGTAGGAGCTCACATTAGGGGGAAGTTAATGTAGCTGGCGGCGGGGTAGGAGCTCACATTAGGGGGTAGTTAATGTATCTGGCGGCGGGGTAGGAGCTCACATTAGGGGGAAGTTAATGTAGCTGGCGGCGGGGTAGGAGCTCACATTAGGGGGAAGTTAATGTATCTGGCGGCGGGGTAGGAGCTCACATTAGGGGGAAGTTAATGTAGCTGGCGGCGGGGTAGGAGCTCACATTAGGGGGTAGTTAATGTAGCTGGCGGCGGGGTAGGAGCTCACATTAGGGGGAAGTTAATGTAGCTGGCGGCAGGGTAGGAGCTCACATTAGGGGGAAGTTAATATAGCTGGCGGCGGGGTAGGAGCTCACATTAGGGGGTAGTTAATGTATCTGGCGGCGGGGTAGGAGCTCACATTAGGGGGTAGTTAATGTATCTGGCGGCGGGGTAGGAGCTCACATTAGGGGGAAGTTAATGTAGCTGGCGGCGGGGTAGGAGCTCACATTAGGGGGTAGTTAATGTAGCTGGCGGCGGGGTAGGAGCTCACATTAGGGGGAAGTTAATGTAGCTGGCGGCAGGGTAGGAGCTCACATTAGGGGGAAGTTAATGTAGCTGGCGGCGGGGTAGGAGCTCACATTAGGGGGTAGTTTATGTAGCTGGCGGCGGGGTAGGAGCTCACATTAGGGGGAAGTTAATGTAGCTGGCGGCGGGGTAGGAGCTCACATTAGGGGGTAGTTTATGTAGCTGGCGGCGGGGTAGGAGCTCACATTAGGGGGAAGTTAATGTAGCTGGCGGCGGGGTAGGAGCTCACATTAGGGGGAAGTTAATGTAGCTGGCGGCGGGGTAGGAGCTCACATTAGGGGGTAGTTAATGTAGATGGCGGCGGGGTAGGAGCTCACATTAGGGGGAAGTTAATGTAGCTGGCGGAGGGGTAGGAGCTCACATTAGGGGGTAGTTAATGTATCTGGCGGCGGGGTAGGAGCTCACATTAGGGGGTAGTTAATGTAGCTGGCGGCGGGGTAGGAGCTCACATTAGGGGGTAGTTAATGTAGGTGGCGGTGGGGTCCGGGAGCGGTGGTTTAGGGGTTAATAACTTTATTCGGTGTGGCGGGGTCCGGGAGCGGCGGTTTAGGGGTTAATACATTTTTTATTATTACGCAAATGGAGGACCTCTTCTTTGCCGCTTTGATGAAGACATCGCCCAGATGGAAGACTTCTTCTTTGCTGCTTGGATGAAGACATCGCCCGGATTGGATGAAGAGTTCGGCCCGGCTGGGTGAAGACGACTCAAGGTAGGGAGAGCTTCTGGGGCTTAGTGTTAGGTTTTTTTAAGGGGTGTTTGGTGTTAGGGGTTAATACATTTTTTATTATTACGCAAATGGAGGACCTCTTCTTTGCCGCTTTGATGAAGACATCGCCCAGATGGAAGACTTCTTCTTTGCTGCTTGGATGAAGACATCGCCCGGATTGGATGAAGAGTTCGGCCCGGCTGGGTGAAGACGACTCAAGGTAGGGAGAGCTTCTGGGGCTTAGTGTTAGGTTTTTTTAAGGGGTGTTTGGGTGGGTTTAGAGTAGGGGTATGTGGGTGGTGGGTTGTAATGTTGGGGGGTGGTATTGTGTTTTTTTTACAGGCAAAAGAGCTGATTACTTTGGGGCATGGTTCGCAAAAAACCCTTTTAAGGGCTGGTAATTGAGCTGTTAACTTTTGTAATTTAGATTAGGGTAGGGAATTTTTTTTATTTTGGGGGGCTTTGTTATTTTATTAGGGGGCGGGGTAGCTGGCGGCGGGGTAGGAGCTCACATTAGGGGGAAGTTAATGTAGCTGGCGGCGGGGTAGGAGCTCACATTAGGGGGAAGTTAATGTATCTGGCGGCGGGGTAGGAGCTCACATTAGGGGGTAGTTAATGTATCTGGCGGCGGGGTAGGAGCTCACATTAGGGGGTAGTTAATGTATCTGGCGGCGGGGTAGGAGCTCACATTAGGGGGTAGTTAATGTATCTGGCGGCGGGGTAGGAGCTCACATTAGGGGGAAGTTAATGTATCTGGCGGCGGGGTAGGAGCTCACATTAGGGGGAAGTTAATGTAGCTGGCGGCGGGGTAGGAGCTCACATTAGGGGGTAGTTAATGTATCTGGCGGCGGGGTAGGAGCTCACATTAGGGGGAAGTTATTGTAGCTGGCGGCGGGGTAGGAGCTCACATTAGGGGGAAGTTAATGTATCTGGCGGCGGGGTAGGAGCTCACATTAGGGGGAAGTTAATGTAGCGGGCGGCGGGGTAGGAGCTCACATTAGGGGGTAGTTAATGTATCTGGCGGCGGGGTAGGAGCTCACATTAGGGGGAAGTTAATGTAGCTGGCGGCGGGGTAGGAGCTCACATTAGGGGGTAGTTAATGTATCTGGCGGCGGGGTAGGAGCTCACATTAGGGGGAAGTTAATGTAGCTGGCGGCGGGGTAGGAGCTCACATTAGGGGGAAGTTAATGTATCTGGCGGCGGGGTAGGAGCTCACATTAGGGGGTAGTTAATGTAGCTGGCGGCGGGGTAGGAGCTCACATTAGGGGGTAGTTAATGTAGCTGGCGGCGGGGTAGGAGCTCACATTAGGGGGAAGTTAATGTAGCTGGCGGCAGGGTAGGAGCTCACATTAGGGGGAAGTTAATATAGCTGGCGGCGGGGTAGGAGCTCA
Organism: Bombina bombina; assembly: GCF_027579735.1. Taxonomy (NCBI): domain Eukaryota; kingdom Metazoa; phylum Chordata; class Amphibia; order Anura; family Bombinatoridae; genus Bombina; species Bombina bombina. The sequence continues at coordinate 71,866 of NW_026511149.1, read as the reverse complement.
CATTAGGGGGTAGTTAATGTATCTGGCGGCGGGGTAGGAGCTCACATTAGGGGGTAGTTAATGTATCTGGCGGCGGGGTAGGAGCTCACATTAGGGGGAAGTTAATGTAGCTGGCGGCGGGGTAGGAGCTCACATTAGGGGGTAGTTTATGTAGCTGGCGGCGGGGTAGGAGCTCACATTAGGGGGAAGTTAATGTAGCTGGCGGCAGGGTAGGAGCTCACATTAGGGGGAAGTTAATGTAGGTGGCGGCGGGGTAGGAGCTCACATTAGGGGGTAGTTTATGTAGCTGGCGGCGGGGTAGGAGCTCACATTAGGGGGAAGTTAATGTAGCTGGCGGCGGGGTAGGAGCTCACATTAGGGGGTAGTTTATGTAGCTGGCGGCGGGGTAGGAGCTCACATTAGGGGGAAGTTAATGTAGCTGGCGGCGGGGTAGGAGCTCACATTAGGGGGAAGTTAATGTAGCTGGCGGCGGGGTAGGAGCTCACATTAGGGGGTAGTTAATGTAGATGGCGGCGGGGTAGGAGCTCACATTAGGGGGAAGTTAATGTAGCTGGCGGAGGGGTAGGAGCTCACATTAGGGGGTAGTTAATGTATCTGGCGGCGGGGTAGGAGCTCACATTAGGGGGTAGTTAATGTAGCTGGCGGCGGGGTAGGAGCTCACATTAGGGGGTAGTTAATGTAGGTGGCGGTGGGGTCCGGGAGCGGTGGTTTAGGGGTTAATAACTTTATTCGGTGTGGCGGGGTCCGGGAGCGGCGGTTTAGGGGTTAATACATTTTTTATTATTACGCAAATTTCTGGACATCGCTGGTTTATCCGACTTACGGCACTTTAGCAATTGCCGGCGGGGTATATTGGATAGCTCGAGTTGCAATTTGGAATTTTTTTTATTTTGGGGGGCTTTGTTATTTTATTAGGGGGCTTAGAATAGGTGTAATTAGCTTAAAATTCTTATAATCTTTTTTTATTTTTTGCAATTTAGTGGGGTTTTTTTGTAATTTAGTTTAGTGTATTTAATTGTATTTTAGTTTAGATATTTGTAGTTTATTTAATTTATTGATAGTGTAGGTGTATTTGTAACTTAGGTTAGGATTTATTTTACAGGTAAATTGGTAATTATTTTAACAAGGTAGCTATTAAATAGTTATTAACTATTTAATAGCTATTGTACCTAGTTAAAATAAATACCAAGTTACCTGTAAAATAAATATAAACCCTAAAATAGCTACAATGTAATTATTAATTACATTGTAGCTATCTTAGGGTTTATTTTATAGGGAAGTATTTAGATTTAAATAGGAATATTTTAATTAATAATATTAATATTAATTAGATTTATTTTAATAAGAATTTAGTTAGGGTTATTATACTTAATATAATAATATAATAACTATATTAACTATATTAACCCTAATATAATTAGGGTTAATATAGTTAATATAGGTGGCGGCGGTGTAGGGGGATTAGATTAGGGGGAAAAGAGCTGATTACTTTATGACAATGCCTCGCCAAAAGCCCTTTTAAGGCCTGGTAAAAGAGCTGATTATTTTGGGGCAAAGCACAGCAAAAAGCCCTTTTAAGGGCTGGCAATAGAGCTGTTTACTTTGGGGCAATGCCACGCAAAAGCCCTTTTCAGGGCTATTTGTAGAGTTAGACTTAGGTTTAGTGGTAGGGATATTTTAGTATTTCAGGGGTTAATTAATTTAATATAGGTGGCGGCGGTGTAGGGGGATTAAATTAGGGGTTAGTAATTTTAATATAGCTGGCGGCGGGGTAGGGGATTAGATTAGGGGTAGGAGCTCACATTAGGGGGTAGTTAATGTAGCTGGCGACGGGGTAGGAGCTCACATTAGGGGGTAGTTAATGTAGCTGGCGACGGGGTAGGAGCTCACATTAGGGGGTAGTTAATGTATCTGGCGGCGGGGTAGGAGCTCACATTAGGGGGTAGTTAATGTATCTGGCGGCGGGGTAGGAGCTCACATTAGGGGGTAGTTAATGTATCTGGCGGCGGGGTAGGAGCTCACATTAGGGGGTAGTTAATGTATCTGGCGGCGGGGTAGGAGCTCACATTAGGGGGTAGTTAATGTAGCTGGCGACGGGGTAGGAGCTCACATTAGGGGGAAGTTAATGTAGCTGGCGGCGGGGTAGGAGCTCACATTAGGGGGAAGTTAATGTAGCTGGCGGCGGGGTAGGAGCTCACATTAGGGGGAAGTTAATGTAGCTGGCGGCGGGGTAGGAGCTCACATTAGGGGGTAGTTAATGTAGCTGGCGACGGGGTAGGAGCTCACATTAGGGGGAAGTTAATGTAGCTGGCGGCGGGGTAGGAGCTCACATTAGGGGGAAGTTAATGTAGCTGGCGGCGGGGTAGGAGCTCACATTAGGGGGAAGTTAATGTAGCTGGCGATGGGGTAGGAGCTCACATTAGGGGGAAGTTAATGTAGCTGGCGGCGGGGTAGGAGCTCACATTAGGGGGTAGTTAATGTAGCTGGCGGCGGGGTAGGAGCTCACATTAGGGGGAAGTTAATGTAGCTGGCGGCAGGGTAGGAGCTCACATTAGGGGGTAGTTTATGTAGCTGGCGGCGGGGTAGGAGCTCACATTAGGGGGAAGTTAATGTAGCTGGCGGCGGGGTAGGAGCTCACATTAGGGGGAAGTTAATGTAGCTGGCGGCGGGGTAGGAGCTCACATTAGGGGGTAGTTAATGTAGATGGCGGCGGGGTAGGAGCTCACATTAGGGGGAAGTTAATGTAGCTGGCGGCGGGGAAGGAGCTCACATTAGAGGGTAGTTAATGTAGGTGGCGGCGGGGTCCGGGAGCGGTGGTTTAGGGGTTAATAACTTTATTCGGTGTGGCGGGGTCCGGGAGCGGCGGTTTAGGGGTTAATACATTTTTTATTATTACGCAAATTTCTGGACATCGCTGGTTTATCCGACTTACGGCACTTTAGCAATTGCCGGCGGGGTATATTGGATAGCTCGAGTTGCGAGCTGAAACTATGGGCGGCGGGGGTTCCCTCGCTTGCGCCGCAAACTCCGATCTATATCGGATCGTGCCCCGGGAATCTCTGCACTAAATCTACATGCCTGCAAAAAGAAATCCAAAATTGAGAATTTCTATTCACCAACAGAAAATAAAGTACAGAGCAGGGGAAACCCCTGCCATGCTAATCTAAGAAATATCTCTAGAATTTTGCCCTCTCCTTACCCATTATCACCAATGTATTAATTCACTCACTCATTTTCTCTTGTATTGACTACTGCACGTTATTTCTAAGGGGTATTAAAGGGACATTGTACACTAGATATTTCTTTGCATAAATGTTTTGTAGTTGATCCATTTATATAGCCCATCTGGGAGTGTTTTTGTAAAATATTTATAGTTTTGCTTATTTTGAAATAACATTGTGCTGATTTTCAGACTCCTAACCAAGCCTCAAAGTTTTATATGTATACTGATGTATACAGACTCATTTTTGTGTAATCGGTCTTTTCATACTCAGGAAGGGGGGATGGGGGAGCATCTGCCCTTCCTGCTTTCCCAGCCCCTTTCAGTGGTCGTCTCAGCCTAACCTAACTAACAGTGCTAAGCTGGGAGCTTCTAAGTAAGTTTTTAAAAATATTTTATACTGGATTTTTATATTAGTAATTGTGCATATTCTTATTTATAGTAGTGTCTATTACATGCAGTTATATGGAAATTGGTGTATACTGTCCCTTTTACAATTTCTACCCCTCCTTTAGTCTATCATGAATACCTTATCTAGACCAGTGTTTTTCAACCAGTGTGCCGCGGCACACTAGTGTGCCGTGAGAGATCCTCAGGTGTGCCGCGGCAGACTGACAACAGTGTGACATATTTTTAAAATTTTGCTTGTTTTTTATTCTGGGCCGTTTTTTTATTTTGAGTGAGATGATGACTGAGGATAACTGCGCAGTGGCAGCTCGCTTCCACGACCTGTGTTCACACTTGGAAGGAACCCCAACCCACCACAATATGTGTCTAGTGCCGGCTCTACACGCCACGACACTTCAATCCCCCATGCATGCTGGCGCAGCTTTGCTCCTCCTCCAGAACAGTTCCAGCCAGCGGGGGTGTCCCTCTTTCAAATTTTAAAATATTGGGAGGTATGTGACAGGCTCATCAGGCATCATTTACAACCATAACATATTGACATTCATTCACAGACAATCATTATGATTGTTTGTGAATGAATGTCAATATGTCATGTATTGTTGGCATGACAGTACAGTACAGACTAGTGTGTGTGTGTATATATATAAATATATGAGTGATTTTGTAAAATTTTGGGATGAAGGTGTGCTGCAGGATTTTTTAATGTAAAATAGTGTGCCACTGTAAAAAAAATGTTGATAATCACTGATCTAGACTCATCCACATAAGTTATCAGCTATCCCACTGTGACAGTCTCCCAACAAACGTCCAAAATCCAATTTAAATGTTGACTTTTACCCATAAAACTCTCAACAACGAGACACTCAACTTATCACTTACCTCCAAATATTGTTCTGGGAGTAATCTGGGTATATCACTTAAACTGAACCCTGACTAAACTCACAGTGGAAATAAAAGGAATTTTTAAAAAAAATAATAAAATTCTCCAGCAAAGTCTGCCATTTTATTTTTAAACCCGAATTTTCGCTGAAAAAAATGGCTAAAATAAAAACAAAACAACACTTTTTCTAACCAAGCTTTTTGTAAAATATGAATAATAGATCAAAGGTATCTTTTTAAATCATGTTCTGATACCAAATGAGCATAAATAAAATTAAGTGAATTTGAGTGGAGGATTCCTATAACCATGTATTGAACATCTAACCAAATTTAATTTACCAGTTGATCTGTAAGCTATAAAGTCCCAAAATGGCTACTTTGTGATTTTTTTAATAATGCACACAATTTAGTTAAACATGCCTATGGATTTAGCAAAACGTCTGCATGATTTAACAATTGTGTGCATGATTAAAAAAAGTTAAAAAAATGATATGCATGTTTTATTAAAGGAACATGAAACCCAAAATGTTCTTTCATGATTCAGATAGAGAATACAATTTTAAACAACTTTACAATGTACTTCTAGTGTTTGATTTGCTTCATTCTCTTGGTATCTTTTGTTGAAGAAGCAGCAATGTACTATTGAGAGCTAACTGAACACATTGCGTAAGCCAATAACATGAGGCATTTATGTGCAGCCACCAATCAGCCGCTCCAAAAGCTACCTAGGTATCCTTTTCAACAAAGGATGCCAAGAGAGCAAAACAAATTATATAATAGAAGTAATTTGGAAAGTTGTTTTAAATCACATGCTCTATCCAAATCATAAAAGAAAACATTTGGGTTTCATGTCCCTTTAAACAGTGTACACGATTTGTTAAATCATGAGCACATTATAATATTTCCTATGTACGCTTCACTGGATAGGGATAATACTGCCAAGAATTGAACAATTTATTAAACTGAAGAACTGTGATTGAGAAGGTAGATGTTATATTGAGACAAGGTCATTTTTTAATTACAAGTATCTATAGAACTTTACCAAAACCTCAAGAATACAGTAACTTGAGATATACAGGTATTTGTATTAGGTGGATTCCGATGGTGTAAAAAACAAGAAACTTTGCTGAAGTCGAAGTGGAGAACATTTAGTAGAACTGTTTCTGAATACTTAAGAGAACAACATTTGAATATTTTATTTCAGGTGTTCTGTACTCTTTTATATCTCTCTCACTTTGATAATAAATTCAATAAGGTCTCATGTTCTAAATGCAAACATTTTCGAAAGCAGATTTGTTACATTGCCTTCAGTTGTGTCCATTAATTCCACAATTTTGGCTTACCAAGATATGAAAATTATTTACAAGCCTGACAATTCTTTTTGACTTCATAGGATGAATTTTATAATTATGCATGGCTTTTGAACACTATTCTCCTAGGTAGGAAGACCATCTTAAAGAATTGGCAGTCAAACAAAGATCCAACATTTTCAATATTTAAAAAGGCTCTTGTGAACTATTTATTAAGTGGGCCTCACTGATAAATTCTCTTGATATGCATTTACATAGACAAATCTTGGAAGCTAATTTAAGAGGAGAATGGCTGTGTAGTGAGTCTGGACAAGAGAGATGAATAGTGGGTTATGGGTATTTTTTGTTTTAATTCAAGGTTATATGAAATAAAAAAACATCTTCCCTTTTTACATAGAGATATTCAGGTGATATTATCATGTCAGCTTTTTACAATTATTCTGCATCACTGTCAAGTGATTTAGCATATGAGTATTATGCCCCTTTAACCTCTTAAGGACATATGACGGAATTTTTCCGTCATAAAACAATTGAGCAAACTGAAAGCTGTGTCCTTAAAGGGTTAAGCCTGTCCCTTGTCCTATTGTTTGTACTGTATTTAGTTTAATAATATTGTGTGCAGTGCAGTACTCCCACCACAGATGTCGTTGTGGTTTATGATTTTACAATATTGTCTCTAGTCTCATAGTTACTGTATGTAAGTTTAATTTCTGTAGCCTTTTTATCTTTGGTCTTCACCTGTGTGTAGACTGGTGTCAGGTAAGGGGAAGAGATATGATATATAATACCTGGGAGGGTAGGAGACAAGGGGTGATGAAGCAAGGCACCTCTATAGTGTTGCACAATTTGGATCATGTTTAATTGACCCTATTTAATCAAAGAGGCTTTGCTTAGAAGGGACTTAACACATCATGCTCTTCAAGTGTTGGAACTGTAATTTATAGAACATACAAAAATATCCGGATGTACTGAGGCAATTTTGGATCTATTAACATATTGCCCAGTGCCCACAACCACTGCAACAGCAACACTTTAAAACGTGAATCTTT
>NW_026511149.1:0-60000 GCF_027579735.1 Bombina bombina | reverse complement strand
GAACAGCTATAAAGAAACACATTTTATGTTTTCATTGCTCGTCTGTAAATTGCAAATATCGGAAATAAGCTGCAGGTACAATACTTTTTTTTGTTATGTATTAGTTAAGACAATATAGGATATATTAACCATTATCTCAAAATCTGGTTATTAGACACAACAGTCATAAATATATACAATACATTAAATCAAAATCTATTTTGTGTGTTCTTGTATACATATAAATATAAAATAATTGTTATATCATGAATATAATGTATATATCTGTATTTATTCCTCAGTAGCACATCATTACCCATCTATCATCTATCTAATCTATACGTATATATTTACATGCATAAACATATATCTAGAGCATAAAGCAGTTGCAGTAAGCTATCCATGAATTATATTGTGACATCATTTCATTATTTATCTGTGCACGTCACTAAAAAGCTGACTAATGTAGCTGTAACAGGGAAAACGCACTTACCTAAAATCTTAATCTTGTTTTACACTGAAGTCTCATCCATGTCTCTGTAAAATGATATGGTGATGAGGAGAGATTTAATAGTGCCTGTATTGCTTTTGTTCCACCTTAGCTTGTGCTGGCATTGTTTTGTCAGCCCGCAGTCTCTGCAGCAGATGTAATGCATAAATATGCTCAGGCAGGGAGCACACAATAGGTCCTCCCACCGCTGCCGGCAGACTCTCTTTATCCATCCTAGAATGAAGAGAGAGATCCTTCATACAATAGGTAAATTGGGTTCATGTAAGGATGAGTCCTTTAAAAAATATAGCATCTAGGCATGATATAGTTCAGTGCAAAATGTCCTTATGCAAAAGGAAGCGGGCTACTTTCTAATAACATATGGAATCTCCACCATATACATTTATTAAGATTGGAGGATCCATTTTAGTGAGATAATAAACATACAAATTACCACACTATTTCAGTATGAAGTAATTCTTATTTAGAACTAGATTACAAGTTGGGCGCAAAATATCGCTTCCGCAAAAGCGATATTTGCGCCACTTAGTAACACCAGCGCACGTAAATGTGAGCTGGTATTACAAGTGAGGTATAATGCGAACAAGACCTCGCGTTTGCATTGCACAGAAGCACCACTTGTAATCTAGCCCTTAATTGGTTAATTTTCTAAAAGTGCCCCAAATGCCCTTAAAATAGAGGGCATTATAATGTTTTATTAAAAAGAAATCTAGCATTTTTTTAAAAATAAAATAGAACTGCACTAGGCAGTTTTTGGGCTTTAAAGTTGGTAGGAGTGGGGTGTTAGAATAAAAACAGCATTGAAAAGTGCCTTTACATTGCGGTCTATGGGAACTGTGTGTTCACATAGACCTCAATGTAAATATATATGGATATGCTTATATACATATACTAGTCCTAAAACCCGTGTACACGGGCCATTTTTTGCAGTACAGCGGTTCCACCCCTTGCTCTCTCTCTCTTCGCACTCTCTTTTGCTGTCTCTCTCCCCTCTCTTTTGCTGTCTCTCTCCCCTCTCTTTTGCTGTCTCTCTCCTCTCTCTTTTGCTGTCTCTCTCCCCTCTCTTTTGCTGTCTCTCTCCCCTCTCTTTTGCTGTGTCTCTCCACTCTCTTTTGCTGTCTCTCTCCCCTCTCTTTTGCTGTCTCTCTCCCCTCTCTTTTGCTGTCTCTCTCCTCTCTCTTTTGCTGTCTCTCTCCCCTCTCTTTTGCTGTCTCTCTCCCCTCTCTTTTGCTGTCTCTCTCCCCTCTCTTTTGCTGTCTCTCTCTCCCCCTTTCTTTTGCTCTCCCCCCTCTTTTGCTGTCTCTCTCCCTGTCTTTTGCTCTCTCTATCCCCCCTCTTTTGCTCTCTCTATCCCTCTCCCCCCCTCTTTTGCTCTCTCTCGCTTCCCTTTATTTTGCTCTTTTTCCCCTATCTTTTACTCTCTCTCCCCCCTCTCTTTTGCTCTCCCTCTCTGTCTCTCCCCTCTCTTTCCCCCCTCTCTTTTGTGCTCTCTCTCCCCTGTCTTTTGTGCTCTTCCCCCTCTTTTGCTCTCTCTCTCCCCCCTCTTTTTTTGAGCTCTCTCTCTATCCCCCCAATTTTTTTGAGCTCTCTCTCTGATGTCCGGTCCCGCCCTGCCCACGTCCCGCCCGGTCCCGCCCTGCACCCATCACACATGGTTGTCCTAGATGCCAAAAAGACAAAAGGGTTAACTGCGCAAAAAAGGAAACTATTAAACCTGTGGTGATAAAGAGGAAACTCCCAACCTCAATTGGTAAAGTGATTTGGAAAGAATATTTATGGACTCTGGAAGGAGACCATAAAATTCAAAAACACAGGCGCTAAACAGCTTAAAATAGAAAATATATAAAATATATAAAAAAGTGATTTTCGAGCATATAGCGCAATCTATATATGCAAATAGTGACACCCAGTGCGGATTGAATCAACAAAGGAAGTGTAAACAATAGAAATATATAAAATATATGTTTAATTACATAAGTGAAAAAGTAAAATGAAATGAAATGATTTACACACATAAAAGCGCTGATCAGGCGCGATATTGAAGTGTAGTATACATATTAGCAACAATGTAATACAAAAAATAAAACAATGTGAAAAGTTTAATTAATTTCCAGTTGAGATTCGATATGATGATATTTTCAAATGGCCCAGATTTTGAAGAAGGATTTAAATCTTCAATGAGAGCTGGAACGAGATGAGGAAGACCAATAAACGACAGAAAAGGCAACAAAATATGGTTTTCACTTTTACTTACACCGGAGATCGGTGGTTGAATCCTGTATGTTCCTTTCAGTGGCGTAAAACTCCAAACCGCAGTGGGCAGCGACAATCAATCCAGCAGAGAATATGCAAACACCTTTGCACAGGTAACTGGAAAACTGCACCTACGGAGGCCGGAGAGAGACAAGAACACTGGGTGTCACTATTTGCATATATAGATTGCGCTATATGCTCAAAAATCACTTTTTTTATATATTTTATATATTTTCTATTTTAAGCTGTTTAGCGCCTGTGTTTTTGAATTTTATGGTCTCCTTCCAGAGTCCATAAATATTCTTTCCAAATCACTGTCCTAGATGCCAGCCAGGTCAGTCTTCATAAAGGCCAGGTGTGTTTGTCCTCGCGCAGTTTCTACTGCGCATGACAGCTTCGGACAAACACGCTTGGCCTTTTATATATTAGGATATTTATGAGTTAATATATAGGGGGATATTTATCAAAGTGTCAACTATGTTGCATTCACTGGCGTCAATATGCTTGCCTAACATCGCCAAACATTGTGGCCACAGATCTGAATACGATCTCCATATTTATGAAAAAAGCCGTCAAAAACACGCACGTCAAGTACGGTGCGAAGAGCATCGGACTGTTGTTAACTAGCAGTCATCGATCTTGCGTCTATTCGGGTTTTTCCGAACTTTATTTATACCATTTCATTACTGTCCACGAACAAGCACATTTCTCTTTAGCACATTATTGTATATAGTGGAAATGTATGCTTTTTCTGAGCAGGACTCATTGCGAATATAGCAAGTAGCGACATGTTTTGGGCAAAGTGGACAGTGAATTATTAGAATTCCCATATATATATATATATTTAGATTCCTTGATATATTTATATGTATGTATGTATGTACATATGTATCTCTGTAAATATATATATATATATATATATATATATATATATTTATTTATGTTTTATTATTTTTTTAATAAATACTGTTATTTAAGTCATATCAGAAATATTATTATGAAGATATAGAAGAACATCTCAATCAACATTACAACTCTTGAACATTTATTAAAGGGACACTAAACACAATTTTTAACTTTCATGATTCTAACTTACTCCTATTATAATTTTTTTGATGTTCTATTCTTATCTCTATTTGAAAAAGAAGGCATCTATGCTAAGGAGACAGACAAATTCAGTTTCATCACCCTGGACAGCACTTGTTTATTGGTGCTGTCCAATCAGCAAGGTCAACCCAGGGCCTGCTTCTAAACCTACATTCTTGTTTTTCAAATAAAGATACAAATAGATGAAATTATGATAATAGGAGTAAATAGAAAGTTGCTTACAATTGCATGCTCTATCTGAATCATGAAAGATACGATTTGGGTTCAGTGTCCCTTTAATCCTCAGATATCCTTTTTAGTAGAAATAGCAATGCACATGTGCAAGCCAATCAGATGAGTCATCTATTTGCAGTTATCTATCAGCTATACAGTTTATCTAAATATCCTCTTCAAAATATGTTATTATAATTCATTGTTAATATACAATTGTTTAAACCTAATATTACGTGTTCTTACATTCTTCTCCAGCCTCCTCCTCATCTGGCAGTGCCGGCGATAAGGCTCGGGCAGGATCCTCCCCCGGTACTTGGTTGTCTGTCAGAGATGAAACACAAATCATTGTTAGTATGAGGAATATGTGACAAGGCCTAGATTATACACCAATTTGTTGTATAAAAACTCTTACAAACATTTTAGTTCTAAAAATACAATCCATTACATTAACCTGCACCCTGAATGAACCCTCACATATAGTATTATACTTGAAAATTACTTTGTATATCAGAGACATCCAAATCTGTCCCTGAGTCATCGTTTGGACGACCCTCAAGCAGTGTCAATAGCAGCAGGGGAGAAGAGTGGTTGCTCCTAGGGGTAGCCATTGACACTGGCCTGACGTACTGGGGGATTCTTTCTCTCGGCCGCCTGAGATCTGTGAGAATATAAAATTGTATGTCAACATTAGATTTTTCTAATTTGATGTATTTTCCAGGATTCTGATAGAGTATGTTTTTTTAATCAACCAAATTTACTCGTATTATCAAAATTTCTTCTTTCTATGGCTGTCTTTATTTAAAAAATAATGTATATAAGCCAAGGAGGCAGCCAATTTTATTTTAATGACCCTGTACAGAACTGTTTTATTGGTGGCTGACATAAAATTGGTAGCTGACATTAAGCCACCAATCAGCAAAAACAACCCATGTTTTGAAATTAAAATGGGCCTGCAACTAAACTGATATTCTTGGATTTTCAAATAAACATATTAACAGAATGAAATATCATTAATATGATTACATTACAAAGTCGATTAAAATTAAATGCTCTATCATGAAAAAAAAAAAATTCTGCATCATTGAAATATACATAATTTATAGGTATAATATACAATATAATAAGTGCTACTTATTGCAAGGACTGGTAGCGCTCGTTTTTGCGCCTCGGAAGATCAGAAAACCTCCGGAGACAACTCCGACGCGACCTCCTTATGCCGGACACACTTCGCATCTGCCGCATCATCTCATAGATGATGCGGTCCCTATCCTCATGTTGGATGCCCCTGAAACCTCCTATCCTCCGCGGGAAGTAGCGGTCCATCCCATACACCAAGATGACCAGCTCACCATCACTAAATATTGGAGGTCACGCCATCTTGAACTCCAAAAAAAATTTAAATAATTTTTAAGTGCGACACAGCTATCCCAATTAGAGAGCAATCTGATTGGTTATTGACAGTGAAAAATAATTATTAATGTTTGATTGACCTATTTTATTAATCATGTGTTCATGACCATTGCTATGTAATCCCCATTGAAACTGTAATCATATTATATAATATGCATCACCACTGACTAAGTTATGAAAACTATATCCTCTAACATCTTTTTATTTAGTCTCCCTTGCTAATAAATCCTTTATAAAAACAAATATGAATGTATACTTACATAAGTGTATTGAATCAATGTTAACTAATTTGATTCAATAAGTTATTGATTATATAACAATATTAATTTTATTAAAAAAATAAAGTTCATTTTATAAATCACTTATCTGAACATTTAATATTATATGCGTCAACAATGACGACATTATTAATAGGATGTACTAAAAGAATTGAATATCCATCAATAAAGCTAATACTGTAACACATTTTAATTGATGGTTGCCTAATTGTTAACGACTGATTGTCTACGTATTGACTAACTATAAAAGGGGAATAAAAATGGAGTCCATTAAGTCCTACAAAGCTTGGATAAGAGCTGTAGTTCTTAGTGTGATTTTGTGGTGTTTTTTCTAGCGACTTTTCTGTACTTTAGTTTTGTTATTTTGATATGGCGTCTGGAAAGACAAAATCCGGACACAATATCCCATTTACTTTTGATCAGAATCGGATTTTAGTTACCCAGGTTTTAGAGCACTGTGATTTTATAATTGGTTCCAAAGCCCAACAGACCTCTCTCTCCAGAAAACAACAGATCTGGAGAGATATAGCTGACAGTGTCTCCTCCGAAGGCGCTCATGCGAAATTGGTGGAGCACTGTAAGAAGAGATTCTCAGACATCAAGAGAATCTTGAAGGCCAAGCTGGCCAGGGAGAAACAGTCTGCACGTAATACAGGCGGTGGCGTGCCGTATACAGCTGAGATGTCTTCATACGAGACTCAGCTGATGGAGAAGCTGGGGGCAAGTATGACGCTCGGTCTGGATTTGGTTGGGCATGATACTGACGAGGTGGCAGGCAATTAAAGTTCTATTACATGCGTTCTTCATGTTGCAAAAGTGTTTTAAGGAAAATATAGGCCTTGTGTTTGATTGACATTATGATAGACAATTATATTAGTACTCATGTTTTTTTTTTTTTATCTTTTTTCCTGCATCTACCAGTGCTGCTGATGCTGCTGCAGGTACAGCTCCTGCTGAAACTGCCACTGCTGGGGATGACACACTCCTATTGCTCGTGAGTATCCATACTGAATCCAGCCACAGCTTCTCCTCGGGCCGCCACACAGCCTGACATTATGTGCAGCACCCCTGATGGAGCAAGCATTGGCCGAACCACAGGTATGTTTTTTAATGTTCGATTTTGTTTAATTCAAATTCTCTTACTCGTGTGATTGAAATTGATCGTTAACTCTGTATATACACATTTGTTTTTTTCAGCTGAGGTCCGAAGGGCTTTGGGACACCCTGCAACTAGTGATGTCCCGAACTGTTCACCCGCGAACGGTTCACAGCGAACATAGGTTGTTCGCCTTCGCGTTTGTGGGCGAACACATGGCGATGTTCGATCCGCCCCTATGTGTCATCATTGTGGAAACTTTGACCCTTTATGTCACAGCCGCCTGACACATTAGAGCCAATCAACATCAGACACTCCCTCACAGACACTCCCAGCTACTCGGAATCCGCTATTTTAGACTCATAACGACCTTGCTTTTTTAATGAGAGGACGTGTTGTGTTTTTGCTCCTCACATTAATAGGAAAAACATAGCTAGGCTAGTGTATTTACAGTCCAGAAGGACTCCACTTATCTCTGCTGCAAGCACAGCACCCCAAAAAGCCCTTTTTAGGGCTATATTTCGTGCCATTTTTTTTTTTTTTCTTTTTTTTATTAGCATTTGCCTGGCTTTCAGCTGTGTGTTTAAGGCTCACAGCATATGCTGTGACTACTGCCACCACTGATATCTCCCTAACAACATTAGTTTAAATTTAACTAACCCAAAAATATAATTATTTTTCTAGTGTAATTTTTTTTCATTTTCTATCAGGCCAGTGTCACACAGCATATACTCTGGTTCATTGCTCTGTGCCAGCCAGCAGCCAGCAGTGTTAATATCCGTTTATAACATTATTTTTAATTTAAAAAAAACCCCACAAAAAAATATTTTTCTAGTGTAATCTAATTACATTTACTATCATGCCTGTGTCTGTCAGGCTCACTCAGCATTAATATACCTCTTTTTTTTCAGTCTTTTGGTTAATTGGTCTGTGCCAGGCAGCCACCCAGCACTCATATCTATTTTTCTTTCACCTTAATTTTAATATAAAAAAAAAAAAAGTTTAAATTTGTTTGCTAGTGTAATCTAATATAATTTTCTATCCGGCCTGTGTGTTTTGCTGACATAGAGAGCCTACTGTGTTTACTTGCTGCCCTCCCTAGTCTATGAGCCACGACTCATATGTGTTTAACCTTTTTTTAATTTCCCCCCCAAAAAAATAATTTCAATCATTTTTCTAGTGTAATCTAATAGTATTTTCTATCAGGCGTGTGTGTATCCGACATACAGAGCCTACTGTTTTTAATAGCTGCCCTTCCAAGGCTATCAGCCACGACTCATATGTATGTGCTTAACCTTTTTCTTAAAATTTCCAAAAAAAAGTCTTTAAATCATTATGCTAGTATAATCTAATTGTATTTTCTATCAGGCCTGTGTCTAACTGTCTATCTGACTTACACAGCATACTGTTGTTATAATTGCTGCCCTACGTAGCAGCCAGCCAGTGCGACCACTCATAGAGTCATATGTGCATTGCACTTCTTAACATAATTTAAATATTAAAATCTAAAATTTTAAAATATTTTGCTAGTGTAATGTAACTTAATTTTCTATCAGTCCTGTGTTTTTGTCACTTACACAGCATACTGTGTTAAATTGCTGCCCTACCTACCATCCACGACTCATATCTGCCAGCCTGTCTGCCAGGCCCAAGTAGCCAATTAGTGGCACCAATCACAATTCTTGTAACAGTAATAATAAAAAAAAACCCATAATTTTTTAGACTGCAAATATTCAGTCTCCTAGGGCCATTGAATTTAATTTACCTCCTGCCTGCCACTGCCAGCCTTTTGTGCCAGGCCGTCTAGCCAACTATTTACACCAATCATAATTGTTGTCACAGTCAGACAGTATAGTTATTAATTTAAATAAAAAATTTTTTTAGTGTTGATCTTAATCCTCAGTTTGCTCGTGCCTTTGAATTGCACTTTTCTACAGCCTTCCAAGCCTGTGTGCCAGGCCTACTTAAAAAATATTTACACCAATCATATTTGTTGTGACAGTATTCTAATAATTAAAAATTAAAATTTTTGGTAATAGTTGCTGTGATTTGAATCCTCAGTTTGCTGGTGCCATTGAATAGCACTTTCCTCCTGCCTTGCAGCCTGCTGTGAGCCAGGCCCACCTAGCCAATTGTTGTCAGCAATCATATTTCTGTTAACAGTATTGCAAAAATTGTCAATCATCACTGTTTAGACTGTCAGTAATCAGTCTCCTAGTGTCCTTGAATTGCATATCCCTCCTGCCTGACATCCTTTTGTGCCAGGCCGTCTTGCCAACTATTTACACCAATCCTATTTTTTTGTCACAGTATAGTTACTAATTAAAATTAAAAAAATCTTTATTGTTGATGATCTTAACCCTCAGTTCGCTTGTGCCTTTGAATTGCACTTTTCTACAGCCTTCCAAGCCTGTGTGCCAGGCCTACTTAAAAAATATTTACACCAATCATATTTGTTGTGACAGTATTCTAATAATTAAAAATTAAAAATTTTGGTAATAGTTGCTGTGATTTGAATCGTCAGTTTGCTGGTGCCATTGAATAGCACTTTCCTCCTGCCTTGCAGCCTGCTGTGAGCCAGGCCCACCTAGCCAATTGTTGTCAGCAATCATATTTCTGTTAACAGTATTTCAAAAATTGTCAATCATCACTGTTTAGACTGTCAGTAATCAGTCTCCTAGTTTCCTTGAATTGCATCTCCCTCCTGCCTGCCATCCTTTTGTGATAGGCCGTCTTGCCAACTATTTACACCAATCCAAATTTTTTGTCACAGTATAGTTACTAATTACAATTAAAAAAATCTTTATTGTTGATGATCTTAACCCTCAGTTTGCTCGTGCCTTTGAATTGCACTTTTCTACAGCCTTCCAAGCCTGTGTGCCAGGCCTACTTAAAAAATATTTACACCAATCATATTTGTTGTGACAGTATTCTAATAATTAAAAATTAAAAATTTTGGTAATAGTTGCTGTGATTTGAATCGTCAGTTTGCTGGTGCCATTGAATAGCACTTTCCTCCTGCCTTGCAGCCTGCTGTGAGCCAGGCCCACCTAGCCAATTGTTGTCAGCAATCATATTTCTGTTAACAGTATTTCAAAAATTGTCAATCATCACTGTTTAGACTGTCAGTAATCAGTCTCCTAGTTTCCTTGAATTGCATCTCCCTCCTGCCTGCCATCCTTTTGTGCCAGGCCGTCTTGCCAACTATTTACACCAATCCAAATTTTTTGTCACAGTATAGTTACTAATTACAATTAAAAAAATCTTTATTGTTGATGATCTTAACCCTCAGTTTGCTCGTGCCTTTGAATTGCACTTTTCTACAGCCTTCCAAGCCTGTGTGCCAGGCCTACTTAAAAAATATTTACACCAATCATATTTGTTGTGACAGTATTCTAATAATTAAAAATTAAAATTTTTGGTAATAGTTGCTGTGATTTGAATCCTCAGTTTGCTGGTGCCATTGAATAGCACTTTCCTCCTGCCTTGCAGCCTGCTGTGAGCCAGGCCCACCTAGCCAATTGTTGTCAGCAATCATATTTCTGTTAACAGTATTGCAAAAATTGTCAATCATCACTCTTTAGACTGTCAGTAATCAGTCTCCTAGTTTCCTTGAATTGCATCTCCCTCCTGCCTGCCATCCTTTTGTGCCAGGCCGTCTTGCCAACTATTTACACCAATCCAAATTTTTTGTCACAGCATAGTTACTAATTAAAATTAAAAAAATCTTTATTGTTGATGATCTTAATCCTCAGTTTGCTCGTGCTTTTGAATTTCACTTTTCTACAGCCTTCCAAGCCTGTGTGCCAGGCCTACTTAAAAAATATTTACACCAATCATATTTGTTGTGACAGTATTCTAATAATTAAAAATTAAAATTTTTGGTAATAGTTGCTGTGATTTGAATCCTCAGTTTGCTGGTGCCATTAAATAGCACTTTCCTCCTGCCTTGCAGCCTGCTGTGAGCCAGGCCCACCTAGCCAATTGTTGTCAGCAATCATATTTCTGTTAACAGTATTGCAAAAATTGTCAATCATCACTGTTTAGACTGTCAGTAATCAGTCTCCTAGTGTCCTTGAATTGCATATCCCTCCTGCCTGACATCCTTTTGTGCCAGGCCGTCTTGCCAACTATTTACACCAATCCTATTTTTTTGTCACAGTATAGTTACTAATTAAAATTAAAAAAATCTTTATTGTTGATGATCTTAACCCTCAGTTTGCTTGTGCCTTTGAATTGCACTTTTCTACAGCCTTCCAAGCCTGTGTGCCAGGCCTACTTAAAAAATATTTACACCAATCATATTTGTTGTGACAGTATTCTAATAATTAAAAATTAAAAATTTTGGTAATAGTTGCTGTGATTTGAATCGTCAGTTTGCTGGTGCCATTGAATAGCACTTTCCTCCTGCCTTGCAGCCTGCTGTGAGCCAGGCCCACCTAGCCAATTGTTGTCAGCAATCATATTTCTGTTAACAGTATTTCAAAAATTGTCAATCATCACTGTTTAGACTGTCAGTAATCAGTCTCCTAGTTTCCTTGAATTGCATCTCCCTCCTGCCTGCCATCCTTTTGTGCCAGGCCGTCTTGCCAACTATTTACACCAATCCAAATTTTTTGTCACAGTATAGTTACTAATTACAATTAAAAAAATCTTTATTGTTGATGATCTTAACCCTCAGTTTGCTCGTGCCTTTGAATTGCACTTTTCTACAGCCTTCCAAGCCTGTGTGCCAGGCCTACTTAAAAAATATTTACACCAATCATATTTGTTGTGACAGTATTCTAATAATTAAAAATTAAAATTTTTGGTAATAGTTGCTGTGATTTGAATCCTCAGTTTGCTGGTGCCATTGAATAGCACTTTCCTCCTGCCTTGCAGCCTGCTGTGAGCCAGGCCCACCTAGCCAATTGTTGTCAGCAATCATATTTCTGTTAACAGTATTGCAAAAATTGTCAATCATCACTCTTTAGACTGTCAGTAATCAGTCTCCTAGTTTCCTTGAATTGCATCTCCCTCCTGCCTGCCATCCTTTTGTGCCAGGCCGTCTTGCCAACTATTTACACCAATCCAAATTTTTTGTCACAGTATAGTTACTAATTAAAATTAAAAAAATCTTTATTGTTGATGATCTTAATCCTCAGTTTGCTCGTGCTTTTGAATTTCACTTTTCTACAGCCTTCCAAGCCTGTGTGCCAGGCCTACTTAAAAAATATTTACACCAATCATATTTGTTGTGACAGTATTCTAATAATTAAAAATTAAAATTTTTGGTAATAGTTGCTGTGATTTGAATCCTCAGTTTGCTGGTGCCATTAAATAGCACTTTCCTCCTGCCTTGCAGCCTGCTGTGAGCCAGGCCCACCTAGCCAATTGTTGTCAGCAATCATATTTCTGTTAACAGTATTGCAAAAATTGTCAATCATCACTGTTTAGACTGTCAGTAATCAGTCTCCTAGTGTCCTTGAATTGCATCTCCCTCCTGCCTGCCATCCTTTTGTGCCAGGCCGTCTTGCCAACTATTTACACCAATGCAAATTTTTTGTCACAGTATAGTTACTAATTACAATTAAAAAAATCTTTATTGTTGATGATCTTAACCCTCAGTTTGCTCGTGCCTTTGAATTGCACTTTTCTACAGCCTTCCAAGCCTGTGTGCCAGGCCTACTTAAAAAATATTTACACCAATCATATTTGTTGTGACAGTATTCTAATAATTAAAAATTAAAAATTTTGGTAATAGTTGCTGTGATTTGAATCGTCAGTTTGCTGGTGCCATTGAATAGCACTTTCCTCCTGCCTTGCAGCCTGCTGTGAGCCAGGCCCACCTAGCCAATTGTTGTCAGCAATCATATTTCTGTTAACAGTATTGCAAAAATTGTCAATCATCACTGTTTAGACTGTCAGTAATCAGTCTCCTAGTTTCCTTGAATTGCATCTCCCTCCTGCCTGCCATCCTTTTGTGCCAGGCCGTCTTGCCAACTATTTACACCAATCCAAATTTTTTGTCACAGTATAGTTACTAATTAAAATTAAAAAAATCTTTATTGTTGATGATCTTAATCCTCAGTTTGCTCGTGCTTTTGAATTTCACTTTTCTACAGCCTTCCAAGCCTGTGTGCCAGGCCTACTTAAAAAATATTTACACCAATCATATTTGTTGTGACAGTATTCTAATAATTAAAAATTAAAATTTTTGGTAATAGTTGCTGTGATTTGAATCCTCAGTTTGCTGGTGCCATTAAATAGCACTTTCCTCCTGCCTTGCAGCCTGCTGTGAGCCAGGCCCACCTAGCCAATTGTTGTCAGCAATCATATTTCTGTTAACAGTATTGCAAAAATTGTCAATCATCACTGTTTAGACTGTCAGTAATCAGTCTCCTAGTGTCCTTGAATTGCATATCCCTCCTGCCTGACATCCTTTTGTGCCAGGCCGTCTTGCCAACTATTTACACCAATCCTATTTTTTTGTCACAGTATAGTTACTAATTAAAATTAAAAAAATCTTTATTGTTGATGATCTTAACCCTCAGTTTGCTTGTGCCTTTGAATTGCACTTTTCTACAGCCTTCCAAGCCTGTGTGCCAGGCCTACTTAAAAAATATTTACACCAATCATATTTGTTGTGACAGTATTCTAATAATTAAAAATTAAACATTTTTGTAATAGTTGCTGTGATTTGAATCGTCAGTTTGCTGGTGCCATTGAATAGCACTTTCCTCCTGCCTTGCAGCCTGCTGTGAGCCAGGCCCACCTAGCCAATTGTTGTCAGCAATCATATTTCTGTTAACAGTATTTCAAAAATTGTCAATCATCACTGTTTAGACTGTCAGTAATCAGTCTCCTAGTTTCCTTGAATTGCATCTCCCTCCTGCCTGCCATCCTTTTGTGCCAGGCCGTCTTGCCAACTATTTACACCAATCCAAATTTTTTGTCACAGTATAGTTACTAATTACAATTAAAAAAATCTTTATTGTTGATGATCTTAACCCTCAGTTTGCTCGTGCCTTTGAATTGCACTTTTCTACAGCCTTCCAAGCCTGTGTGCCAGGCCTACTTAAAAAATATTTACACCAATCATATTTGTTGTGACAGTATTCTAATAATTAAAAATTAAAATTTTTGGTAATAGTTGCTGTGATTTGAATCCTCAGTTTGCTGGTGCCATTGAATAGCACTTTCCTCCTGCCTTGCAGCCTGCTGTGAGCCAGGTCCACTTAGCCAATTGTTGTCAGCAATCATATTTCTGTTAACAGTATTGCAAAAATTGTCAATCATCACTCTTTAGACTGTCAGTAATCAGTCTCCTAGTTTCCTTGAATTGCATCTCCCTCCTGCCTGCCATCCTTTTGTGCCAGGCCGTCTTGCCAACTATTTACACCAATCCTATTTTTTTGTCACAGTATAGTTACTAATTAAAATTAAAAAAATCTTTATTGTTGATGATCTTAACCCTCAGTTTGCTTGTGCCTTTGAATTGCACTTTTCTACAGCCTTCCAAGCCTGTGTGCCAGGCCTACTTAAAAAATATTTACACCAATCATATTTGTTGTGACAGTATTCTAATAATTAAAAATTAAAAATTTTGGTAATAGTTGCTGTGATTTGAATCGTCAGTTTGCTGGTGCCATTGAATAGCACTTTCCTCCTGCCTTGCAGCCTGCTGTGAGCCAGGCCCACCTAGCCAATTGTTGTCAGCAATCATATTTCTGTTAACAGTATTTCAAAAATTGTCAATCATCACTGTTTAGACTGTCAGTAATCAGTCTCCTAGTTTCCTTGAATTGCATCTCCCTCCTGCCTGCCATCCTTTTGTGCCAGGCCGTCTTGCCAACTATTTACACCAATCCAAATTTTTTGTCACAGTATAGTTACTAATTAAAATTAAAAAAATCTTTATTGTTGATGATCTTAATCCTCAGTTTGCTCGTGCTTTTGAATTTCACTTTTCTACAGCCTTCCAAGCCTGTGTGCCAGGCCTACTTAAAAAATATTTACACCAATCATATTTGTTGTGACAGTATTCTAATAATTAAAAATTAAAATTTTTGGTAATAGTTGCTGTGATTTGAATCCTCAGTTTGCTGGTGCCATTAAATAGCACTTTCCTCCTGCCTTGCAGCCTGCTGTGAGCCAGGCCCACCTAGCCAATTGTTGTCAGCAATCATATTTCTGTTAACAGTATTGCAAAAATTGTCAATCATCACTGTTTAGACTGTCAGTAATCAGTCTCCTAGTGTCCTTGAATTGCATCTCCCTCCTGCCTGCCATCCTTTTGTGCCAGGCCGTCTTGCCAACTATTTACACCAATGCAAATTTTTTGTCACAGTATAGTTACTAATTACAATTAAAAAAATCTTTATTGTTGATGATCTTAACCCTCAGTTTGCTCGTGCCTTTGAATTGCACTTTTCTACAGCCTTCCAAGCCTGTGTGCCAGGCCTACTTAAAAAATATTTACACCAATCATATTTGTTGTGACAGTATTCTAATAATTAAAAATTAAAAATTTTGGTAATAGTTGCTGTGATTTCAATCGTCAGTTTGCTGGTGCCATTGAATAGCACTTTCCTCCTGCCTTGCAGCCTGCTGTGAGCCAGGCCCACCTAGCCAATTGTTGTCAGCAATCATATTTCTGTTAACAGTATTGCAAAAATTGTCAATCATCACTGTTTAGACTGTCAGTAATCAGTCTCCTAGTTTCCTTGAATTGCATCTCCCTCCTGCCTGCCATCCTTTTGTGCCAGGCCGTCTTGCCAACTATTTACACCAATCCAAATTTTTTGTCACAGTATAGTTACTAATTAAAATTAAAAAAATCTTTATTGTTGATGATCTTAATCCTCAGTTTGCTCGTGCTTTTGAATTTCACTTTTCTACAGCCTTCCAAGCCTGTGTGCCAGGCCTACTTAAAAAATATTTACACCAATCATATTTGTTGTGACAGTATTCTAATAATTAAAAATTAAAATTTTTGGTAATAGTTGCTGTGATTTGAATCCTCAGTTTGCTGGTGCCATTAAATAGCACTTTCCTCCTGCCTTGCAGCCTGCTGTGAGCCAGGCCCACCTAGCCAATTGTTGTCAGCAATCATATTTCTGTTAACAGTATTGCAAAAATTGTCAATCATCACTGTTTAGACTGTCAGTAATCAGTCTCCTAGTGTCCTTGAATTGCATATCCCTCCTGCCTGACATCCTTTTGTGCCAGGCCGTCTTGCCAACTATTTACACCAATCCTATTTTTTTGTCACAGTATAGTTACTAATTAAAATTAAAAAAATCTTTATTGTTGATGATCTTAACCCTCAGTTTGCTTGTGCCTTTGAATTGCACTTTTCTACAGCCTTCCAAGCCTGTGTGCCAGGCCTACTTAAAAAATATTTACACCAATCATATTTGTTGTGACAGTATTCTAATAATTAAAAATTAAACATTTTTGTAATAGTTGCTGTGATTTGAATCGTCAGTTTGCTGGTGCCATTGAATAGCACTTTCCTCCTGCCTTGCAGCCTGCTGTGAGCCAGGCCCACCTAGCCAATTGTTGTCAGCAATCATATTTCTGTTAACAGTATTTCAAAAATTGTCAATCATCACTGTTTAGACTGTCAGTAATCAGTCTCCTAGTTTCCTTGAATTGCATCTCCCTCCTGCCTGCCATCCTTTTGTGCCAGGCCGTCTTGCCAACTATTTACACCAATCCAAATTTTTTGTCACAGTATAGTTACTAATTACAATTAAAAAAATCTTTATTGTTGATGATCTTAACCCTCAGTTTGCTCGTGCCTTTGAATTGCACTTTTCTACAGCCTTCCAAGCCTGTGTGCCAGGCCTACTTAAAAAATATTTACACCAATCATATTTGTTGTGACAGTATTCTAATAATTAAAAATTAAACATTTTTGGTAATAGTTGCTGTGATTTGAATCCTCAGTTTGCTGGTGCCATTGAATAGCACTTTCCTCCTGCCTTGCAGCCTGCTGTGAGCCAGGCCCACCTAGCCAATTGTTGTCAGCAATCATATTTCTGTTAACAGTATTGCAAAAATTGTCAATCATCACTCTTTAGACTGTCAGTAATCAGTCTCCTAGTTTCCTTGAATTGCATCTCCCTCCTGCCTGCCATCCTTTTGTGCCAGGCCGTCTTGCCAACTATTTACACCAATCCAAATTTTTTGTCACAGTATAGTTACTAATTAAAATTAAAAAAATCTTTATTGTTGATGATCTTAATCCTCAGTTTGCTCGTGCTTTTGAATTTCACTTTTCTACAGCCTTCCAAGCCTGTGTGCCAGGCCTACTTAAAAAATATTTACACCAATCATATTTGTTGTGACAGTATTCTAATAATTAAAAATTAAAATTTTTGGTAATAGTTGCTGTGATTTGAATCCTCAGTTTGCTGGTGCCATTAAATAGCACTTTCCTCCTGCCTTGCAGCCTGCTGTGAGCCAGGCCCACCTAGCCAATTGTTGTCAGCAATCATATTTCTGTTAACAGTATTGCAAAAATTGTCAATCATCACTGTTTAGACTGTCAGTAATCAGTCTCCTAGTGTCCTTGAATTGCATCTCCCTCCTGCCTGCCATCCTTTTGTGCCAGGCCGTCTTGCCAACTATTTACACCAATGCAAATTTTTTGTCACAGTATAGTTACTAATTACAATTAAAAAAATCTTTATTGTTGATGATCTTAACCCTCAGTTTGCTCGTGCCTTTGAATTGCACTTTTCTACAGCCTTCCAAGCCTGTGTGCCAGGCCTACTTAAAAAATATTTACACCAATCATATTTGTTGTGACAGTATTCTAATAATTAAAAATTAAAAATTTTGGTAATAGTTGCTGTGATTTGAATCGTCAGTTTGCTGGTGCCATTGAATAGCACTTTCCTCCTGCCTTGCAGCCTGCTGTGAGCCAGGCCCACCTAGCCAATTGTTGTCAGCAATCATATTTCTGTTAACAGTATTGCAAAAATTGTCAATCATCACTCTTTAGACTGTCAGTAATCAGTCTCCTAGTTTCCTTGAATTGCATCTCCCTCCTGCCTGCCATCCTTTTGTGCCAGGCCGTCTTGCCAACTATTTACACCAATCCAAATTTTTTGTCACAGTATAGTTACTAATTAAAATTAAAAAAATCTTTATTGTTGATGATCTTAATCCTCAGTTTGCTCGTGCTTTTGAATTTCACTTTTCTACAGCCTTCCAAGCCTGTGTGCCAGGCCTACTTAAAAAATATTTACACCAATCATATTTGTTGTGACAGTATTCTAATAATTAAAAATTAAAATTTTTGGTAATAGTTGCTGTGATTTGAATCCTCAGTTTGCTGGTGCCATTAAATAGCACTTTCCTCCTGCCTTGCAGCCTGCTGTGAGCCAGGCCCACCTAGCCAATTGTTGTCAGCAATCATATTTCTGTTAACAGTATTGCAAAAATTGTCAATCATCACTGTTTAGACTGTCAGTAATCAGTCTCCTAGTGTCCTTGAATTGCATATCCCTCCTGCCTGACATCCTTTTGTGCCAGGCCGTCTTGCCAACTATTTACACCAATCCTATTTTTTTGTCACAGTATAGTTACTAATTAAAATTAAAAAAATCTTTATTGTTGATGATCTTAACCCTCAGTTTGCTTGTGCCTTTGAATTGCACTTTTCTACAGCCTTCCAAGCCTGTGTGCCAGGCCTACTTAAAAAATATTTACACCAATCATATTTGTTGTGACAGTATTCTAATAATTAAAAATTAAAAATTTTGGTAATAGTTGCTGTGATTTGAATCGTCAGTTTGCTGGTGCCATTGAATAGCACTTTCCTCCTGCCTTGCAGCCTGCTGTGAGCCAGGCCCACCTAGCCAATTGATGTCAGCAATCATATTTCTGTTAACAGTATTTCAAAAATTGTCAATCATCACTGTTTAGACTGTCAGTAATCAGTCTCCTAGTTTCCTTGAATTGCATCTCCCTCCTGCCTGCCATCCTTTTGTGCCAGGCCGTCTTGCCAACTATTTACACCAATCCAAATTTTTTGTCACAGTATAGTTACTAATTACAATTAAAAAAATCTTTATTGTTGATGATCTTAACCCTCAGTTTGCTCGTGCCTTTGAATTGCACTTTTCTACAGCCTTCCAAGCCTGTGTGCCAGGCCTACTTAAAAAATATTTACACCAATCATATTTGTTGTGACAGTATTATAATAATTAAAAATTAAAAATTTTGGTAATAGTTGCTGTGATTTGAATCCTCAGTTTGCTGGTGCCATTGAATAGCACTTTCCTCCTGCCTTGCAGCCTGCTGTGAGCCAGGCCCACCTAGCCAATTGTTGTCAGCAATCATATTTCTGTTAACAGTATTGCAAAAATTGTCAATCATCACTCTTTAGACTGTCAGTAATCAGTCTCCTAGTTTCCTTGAATTGCATCTCCCTCCTGCCTGCCATCCTTTTGTGCCAGGCCGTCTTGCCAACTATTTACACCAATCCAAATTTTTTGTCACAGTATAGTTACTAATTAAAATTAAAAAATCTTTATTGTTGATGATCTTAATCCTCAGTTTGCTCGTGCTTTTGAATTTCACTTTTCTACAGCCTTCCAAGCCTGTGTGCCAGGCCTACTTAAAAAATATTTACACCAATCATATTTGTTGTGACAGTATTCTAATAATTAAAAATTAAAATTTTTGGTAATAGTTGCTGTGATTTGATCCTCAGTTTGCTGGTGCCATTAAATAGCACTTTCCTCCTGCCTTGCAGCCTGCTGTGAGCCAGGCCCACCTAGCCAATTGTTGTCAGCAATCATATTTCTGTTAACAGTATTGCAAAAATTGTCAATCATCACTGTTTAGACTGTCAGTAATCAGTCTCCTAGTGTCCTTGAATTGCATCTCCCTCCTGCCTGCCATCCTTTTGTGCCAGGCCGTCTTGCCAACTATTTACACCAATGCAAATTTTTTGTCACAGTATAGTTACTAATTACAATTAAAAAAATCTTTATTGTTGATGATCTTAACCCTCAGTTTGCTTGTGCCTTTGAATTGCACTTTTCTACAGCCTTCCAAGCCTGTGTGCCAGGCCTACTTAAAAAATATTTACACCAATCATATTTGTTGTGACAGTATTCTAATAATTAAAAATTAAAAATTTTGGTAATAGTTGCTGTGATTTGAATCGTCAGTTTGCTGGTGCCATTGAATAGCACTTTCCTCCTGCCTTGCAGCCTGCTGTGAGCCAGGCCCACCTAGCCAATTGTTGTCAGCAATCATATTTCTGTTAACAGTATTGCAAAAATTGTCAATCATCACTGTTTAGACTGTCAGTAATCAGTCTCCTAGTTTCCTTGAATTGCATCTCCCTCCTGCCTGCCATCCTTTTGTGCCAGGCCGTCTTGCCAACTATTTACACCAATCCAAATTTTTTGTCACAGTATAGTTACTAATTAAAATTAAAAAAATCTTTATTGTTGATGATCTTAATCCTCAGTTTGCTCGTGCTTTTGAATTTCACTTTTCTACAGCCTTCCAAGCCTGTGTGCCAGGCCTACTTAAAAAATATTTACACCAATCATATTTGTTGTGACAGTATTCTAATAATTAAAAATTAAAATTTTTGGTAATAGTTGCTGTGATTTGAATCCTCAGTTTGCTGGTGCCATTAAATAGCACTTTCCTCCTGCCTTGCAGCCTGCTGTGAGTCAGGCCCACCTAGCCAATTGTTGTCAGCAATCATATTTCTGTTAACAGTATTGCAAAAATTGTCAATCATCACTGTTTAGACTGTCAGTAATCAGTCTCCTAGTGTCCTTGAATTGCATCTCCCTCCTGCCTGCCATCCTTTTGTGCCAGGCCGTCTTGCCAACTATTTACACCAATCCAAATTTTTTGTCACAGTATAGTTACTAATTAAAAATAAAAAAATCTTTATTGTTGATGATCTTAATCCTCAGTTTGCTCGTGCTTTTGAATTTCACTTTTCTACAGCCTTCCAAGCCTGTGTGCCAGGCCTACTTAAAAAATATTTACACCAATCATATTTGTTGTGACAGTATTCTAATAATTAAAAATTAAAATTTTTGGTAATAGTTGCTGTGATTTGAATCGTCAGTTTGCTGGTGCCATTGAATAGCACTTTCCTCCTGCCTTGCAGCCTGCTGTGAGCCAGGCCCACCTAGCCAATTGTTGTCAGCAATCATATTTCTGTTAACAGTATTGCAAAAATTGTCAATCATCACTGTTTAGACGGTCAGTAATAAGTCTCCTAGTTTCCTTGAATTGCATCTCCCTCCTGCCTGCCATCCTTTTGTGCCAGGCCGTCTTGCCAACTATTTACACCAATCCAAATTTTTTGTCACAGTATAGTTACTAATTAAAATTAAAAAAGTCTTGATTGTTGATCTTAATCCTCATTTTGTTTGTGCCATTGAATTGCACTTTTCTACTGCCTGCCAGCCTGTGTGCCAGGCCCAACTATCTAATTAGTGCTAGCAATCATATTTCTTTTAACAGTATTGCAAAATTTGTCAATCAACACTGTTTTGACTGTCAATCTGCAGTCTACTAGTGCCCTTGAATTGCATTTTCCTCCTGCCTGCCTGCCTGTGTGCCAGTCCCAACTAGCCAATTAGTGCCACCACTCATATTTATTGTAACAGGATTGGAATTTTTGTTAATCATAACTGTTTTGACTGTGGTTCTTCAGTCTCCTAGTGCCATTGAATTGCAGTTTCCTTTCTCCCAGCGTGTGTGCCAGACAGGCTCATTTGCCAAATAGTGCCAAACAATCACATTTGTTGCCACAGTACTAGTAATATTTTAAAAAAATAACAATTTGTGATTTTTAAAACATCTGTCTTTTTTGTTGTTGTCAGTCTCACAGCGTATACTGTGCCCACTTTCACAGTGCCACCACTCAATTGGTGTAATAGTATTGTTAGTGTCCATTTAAAAAAAAAATGACAGGCAGAGGCAGGCCACCCCGCAGGTTCCGTGGTCGTGGTGCTGTGATTCCTTTAGACCCTACAAATATGCACATTGTTCAGACGCCAGGTGCCAGGGGGGATGCAAAAACTTCTGAGGAGGACCTAGTTGAATGGCTAACACAGGAAACCCAATCTTCTTCAGATTCCGCTGCTAGTCCTCCTATACTTGACGCACCATCTAAGTCCAGTTGTGCTTTGGGCAGGTCTCAAGTGACCAGTGCCACTCCGCCGCCTGTCGCCACCACCAACACTAGCACCACAGCCGCTTCACTTGATCTGTCACAGGAGTTATTGACACATCATTTTGAAGAAATGAGTGATGCGCAACCATCATTGACAGAGGATGTAGATAATAGTGATCAGTCTCAGTCAGGCAGCATTACCGACATGGAGGTACGGTGTGATGATGATGATGATGTTGTACCCGCTGCTGCTTCCTTTCTTGATGTTTCAGATACAAGTGAAGCGGTTGATGATGATGTGTCGGTGGATGTCACGTGGGTGCCTGCTAGAAGAGAAGAAGAAGAGGGGGAAAGTTCAGATGGGGAGACAGAGAGGAGGAAGAGGAGGAGACGATTTGGAAGCACGGGGAGGTCGTCTCAAGGAGCTAGTGGCACAGTCAGACAGCATGCATCGTCACCAGGGGTCAGCCAGACAGCCCGCCGACGCCCATCAACGCATGCTGTTGCCACCACCAGAATGCCATCATCGCAGAGCTCAGCAGTGTGGCATTTTTTTTGTGTGTCTGCCTCTGACAACAGCGATGCCATTTGCAACCTGTGCCAAAAGAAACTGAGTCGTGGGAAGTCCAACAGCCACCTAGGTACAACTGCTTTGCGAAGGCACATGGTCTCCCATCACAAAGGCCGATGGGAAGAACACATGAGTAGAAGCAGCACACAAAGTGAAAGCCGCCCTCCTCCTCCTGCTCCAGCATCTTCAGCCACATCAACCAGTGCTGTCCTCCTTGATCCCCTCTCAACCATCCTCCACTCAGTCTCTCTTACGTAGCAGTTCCTGGTCATCTGCCCACAGTCAGGTGTCTGTCAAGGACATGTTTGAGCGTAAGAAGCCAATTTCTCAAAGTCACCCCCTTGCCCGGCGTCTGACAGCTGGCTTGTCTGAACTCTTAGCCCGCCAGCTTTTACCATACAAGCTGGTGGAGTCTGATGCTTTCAAAAAATTTGTATCTATTGGGACACCGCAGTGGAAGGTACCTGGTAGAAATTTCTTTTCACAAAAGGCAATCCCAAACCTGTTGTGAGAAAGGAAGTTATGGCATGTCTGGCACACAGCGTTGGGGCAAGGGTCCATATGACCACGGATAGCTGGTCTGCAAAGCATGGTCAGGGCAGGTATATCACCTACACTGCGCATCGGGTAAACCTGCTGACTTCTGACAAGCATGGAATGCGTGGCTCTGCAGAAGAGTTGGTGACACCGCCACGACTTGCAGGCAGGCCTGCTGCTACCTCCTCTACTCCTCCTACTCCATCCTCTTCCATAACCTCTTCCTCGGCTGAGTCCTCTTCAACTTCTGCGTCTTGCTCCACATCTATGGCACCCCCCCGGCTCCCCAGGTACTATGCTACATCCCGGGTACGGCAGTGTTACGCCGTCTTGGGGTTGACTTGCCTGAAAGCGGAGAGTCACACCGCACCAGCACTCCTGACCGCCCTGAACGCACAGGTGGATCAGTGGCTGACTCCGCACCAACTGGAGATTGGCAAGGTTGTTTCTGACAATGGAAGTAATTTGGTGGCGGCATTGAAATTGGGCAAGTTGACACATGTGCCGTGCATGGCACATGTGTGTAATCTGATTGTACAACGATTTGTCCATAAGTACCCAGGCTTACAGGACGTCCTGAAGCAGGCCAGGAAGGTGTGTGGCCATTTCAGGCATTCCTACACGGCCATGGCGCACTTGTCTGATATCCAGCGTCGAAACAACCTGCCAGTGAGGCGCTTGATTTGCGACAGCCCGACACGGTGGAATTCAACACTCCTAATGTTTGACCGGCTGCTCCAACAAGAAAAAGCTGTTAATGAGTATTTGTATGACCGGGGTGCTAGGCCAGCCTCTGGGGAGCTGGGGATATTTTTGCCAAATTACTGGACGCTCATGCGCAATGCCTGTAGGCTCATGCGTCCTTTTGAGGAGGTGACAAACCTTGTCAGTCACACCGAAGGCACCATCAGCGACATCATACCATTTGTTTTCTTCCTGGAGCGTGCCGTGGGAAGAGTGCTGGATCAGGCAGTAGATGAGCGTGAAGAGGAAGCGGGAGAGTTGTGGTGTCCATCACCCCCGCAAACAGCCGAATCAGCATTGCTTGCTGGACCTGCGGCAACGCAGGAAGAGGATTGTGAGGAAGAGCAGTCAGAGGAGGAATGTGGCTTTGGGGAGGATGAGGAGGAGGAAGACCGAGCACAACAGTCATCCCAGGGTGCTCGTTGTTGTCACCTCTCTGGTACCCGTGGTGTTGTACGTGGCTGGGGGGAAGAAGATACCATCAGTGAGATCAGTGAGGAGGAGGAACGCGACATGATTAGCTCAGCATCCAACCTTGTTCAAATGGGTTCTTTCATGCTGTCGTGCCTGTTGAGGGACCCTCGTATAAAAAAGCTGAAGGAGAACGACCTGTACTGGGTGTCCACGCTCCTCGACCCCTGGTATAAGCATAAAGTGCCTGAAATGTTACCAAATTCCCGCAAGTCGGAAAGGATGGAGCATTTTCATAATAAATTAAAAACTATGCTTTACACAGCGTATAAGGGTGATGTCACAGCACCACGGGAATGTAACAGGGGAAGAGATGAAATTAATCCTCCTCCTCCCACGACCACGGCGGCAAGGACCGGGCGCTTTCCTGACGTCTTGTTGATGGAGGACATGCGTACCTTTTTAACTCCCATGCACCATCAGAAACTTTCGGGATCCAGCCTTAGAGAAAGACTCAACCGACAGGTAGCAGACTACCTAGCTTTAACTGCGGATCTCGACACTCTCAGGAGCGATGGACCCCTTGACCACTGGGTGTGCAGGCTGGACTTGTGGCCTGAGCTATCCGAATTTGCAATGGAACTTCTGGCCTGCCCCGCTTCAAGTGTCCTGTCCGAAAGGACTTTTAGTGCAGCAGGAGGTTTTGTCACTGAGAAGAGAAGTCGCCTAGGTCAAAAAAGCCTTGACTATCTCACTTTTATAAAAATGAATGAGGGCTGGATCCTGAAGGGACTGACATTGGGTGATACATTTGAATAAAAAACTACTGATGATGATATGAGCTGGCTTGGGCTACAACTGGTACACAGGCTGGCATTTTTTTTTTGGTTATAAAGACGGAGGACTTGCTTAACTTATCCGCCAACAACTAGTGTTCAAGCCACAAGCTTTTAGGGCACTTTATAAATGTTTTACAAACATCGATTTTTCTGGCCGCTGCTACAGCAGTTGCTACAACAATACCCCAATTTTTCAGTCATTTGTACATTCCTAATTTTTCTGACCTCTGCTGCATCTCTGTGGGTACAAAACTCAAATAAAAAAAATAAGGCACATAACACTAGTGATTAAACTGTTACAAATTGTACAACTTTACACACCACTCATATCCGGTGGACCATTCAATTGAACGCAAAATGCAACAAATTTGAAAGAGTAGGACCGACCAAGCATCTTTATCCGTCTCTTGGTTGCTCTAAATTATCTCCGTGTTCCATCTATGCCATACCTGTACTCTATTGTGCAAAAGGGTGGCATATGTTGTGTTTCATGCTGTTGTGCCTGTTGCGGGTCGTGCCCATGATATAAAAAGGCTGAAGGAGAACGAACTGTAGTAATGGGTGCCCCATCCAGTTTTTAGAAAAATGTTCCTGGTTCCTCTCAATTATCTTTGGGTTTCTAAAATGGATGCCATACCTGTACTCACTTGTGCAAAAGGATGGCATATGTGGTGGTGTTTCCTGCAGTTGTTTCTGTTGAGGGTGCTGGACCCTCTTATAAAAAATCTGAAGGAGAACGACCTGGAGTGGGAGTCCAAGCATGGTTTTTGGGGCTATTTCACTTTTACAAACAATTTTCTGTGGGTTTCAAAAATCAATGCCGTACCAGTACTCTATTGTTCCAAAGTATGCCATATGATCTCTTTCCTGCTGGTATTTTGTTTGAGGGTCCTGGACACTCTTATAAAAAAGCCTAAGGTGAAAGAGGTGTACTGGGTGTCCACTCATTTTTATTTTCTATTTCTCATTTGACCAAAATTATCTCTGGTTTTGTAAAATCAATGCCGTACCTGTACTTTATTGTTCAAAAGGATGCCATACGTCCTCTTTCCTGCTGGTGTTTTTTTTTGAGTGTCCAGCACCCTCTTATAAAAAGGCCTAAGGAGAAAGAGGTGTACTGAGTGTCCATCAAATACATTTTTTTATTCAAATTTCCATTTGCAAAAAATTATCTATGGGTTTCTAAAATAAATGCCTTTCCTGTACTCTATTGTTCAAAAGTATGCCATATGTCCTCTTTCCTGCTGGTGTTTTTTTTGAGGGTCCAGGACCCTCTTATAAAAATACCTAAGGAGAAAGAGGTGTACTGGCTGTCCATCGAATCTTTTTTTTTATTCAAATTTCCATTTAAAAAAAAAATTCTATGGGTTTCTAAAATCAATGCCTTTCCTGTACTCTATTGTTCAAAAGTATGCCATATGTCCTCTTTCCTGCTGGTTTTTTGTTTGAGGGTCCTGGACAGGGCCGTCTTTAATATTGACTGGACCCCGGGCAAACATTTTCTTGGGCCCCCCCTCCCATGCAATTTCGCTCTCCACCCCAACATCCCAAAAAACAACTAAATCAATTTATTTTTATTTATTTTTTAAAATTATTAGCCCAGCAGTGGATCATCCACTGCTGGGCTAATCATTAAAAAAAAAAAAATTGCAATATGTGAAACTGGACCTAAGCAGTACTAATAAGTAAATAAATATATAAATTCCTCCACTTTGGATTAATTTAATATGCTTTTGAATGTGATTCTGGTGTGAGGTTAGCTGGTTAAAGAGATTTAGAGCAGCCAACAGGAGCAAAGCAAGGTAAAGACTGAGGCGGAAGCATAGAGGTGCAGACAGATATAAGTTTACTGACTGGAACAGTAGAACTACTATGGGAAGC
The DNA here is from genome assembly GCF_027579735.1 of Bombina bombina. NCBI lineage: Eukaryota > Metazoa > Chordata > Amphibia > Anura > Bombinatoridae > Bombina > Bombina bombina. The sequence continues at coordinate 33,016 of NW_026511149.1, read as the reverse complement.
TGTAAAATCTGAGACAGAGAGAAATAAAAACTATAAAAATAAACCTTACCTTAATGTGTGAAGTATCAGCATGACACTATACATCAGCCACAGCAGCACATGTCACTACTTTGCTAGGAACAAGTTCCCTCTCATCCTGCACTAGACAATGCTGCATGGGGGAGGGGCATGTGTACACTCACTTATTCTTCCCACTAAAACCTTTCTACAAAGCACTGTTTTCCTAACAAACTTCAGTTAGTTGACCTTAGAGCCACAGCAGAAAGAGCAGGGATAAGGGGACCAGCAGACTGCATGTTGTCTGCCCAAGGCTGCATGGATACAGAAGAGTCACACAGCCTCAAGACTGAAGAGAGCAGTGTGTGCAGCTGCACAGATGCTCAAATCCTCACGTGCCTGACACTCCAGCTTTCGGCTGCATGCGCCTATAGTCAGCCCTACCCAGAAACAATCCCCACCACCAGAGCAGTTACCTGGTAACAGTGGTAACCCCAGCAGGACCTTTTCTGATGCAGTGGGATTGACTGGATGCCTAGTTAGGGCTTAGCATCCAGTGCTGCACAGTGCACATCTAAAACAGCACATGGCACTAGCTTGGAATGTCACATGACATTGGCACGGTCTGGCACCTTTTCTCACAAATAAATATAAGCAGAGAACGTTTGACTGTGACAATATTAGGACTGACTGTGTTTTTTTTTTAGGACTATAGGGCCCCTCAACAAAGACTGGGCCCAGGGCAGCTGCCCCTTTTGCCCTGTGTTAAAGACGGTCCTGGTCCTGGACCCTCTTATAAAAAGGCCTTATGGATAAAGAATTGTACTGGGTGTCCATCCAATCATTTTTTTTAGTTAAAATTCACGGTTGCAAAAAATTATCCCCGGGTTTCTAAAATCAATGCCTTTCCTATAATCTTTTTTTCACAAAGGATGCCATATGTCCTCTTTCCTACTGCTGGTTTTGTTGAGTGTCCTGGAGCCTCTGCTAAAAAGGCCTAAGGATAAAGAAGTGTAATGGGTGTCTATTCAATGTTTTTTTAGATTTCCCGGTTGTAACAAATTTTTTCTGTCTTTCAAAAATCAATGCCTTTCCTGTAATCTATTTTTCAAAAGGAAGCCATATGTCCTATTTCATGCTGTTCTTTCTGTTGAGGCTCCGGGACACTCTTATAAAAAGGACTAAGGATAAAGAAGTGTACTGGGTGTTCAATCAATGTTTTTTTTCTATTTCCCGGGTCATATAACTGATCTCTGTGTTTCTAAAATCAATGCCTTTCGTGTAATCTAATTTTCAAAAGTATGCCATATGTCCTCTTTCATATCATGCTGCTGGTTTTGTGGAGGGTCCTGTAGCCTCTGCTACAAAGGCCGTAAGGATAAATAAGTGTACTTGGTGTATAATTGAAGTTTTTTGCGATTTCACGGTTGCAACTAATGATCTCTGTTTTCTAAAATCAATACGAAAATGTTAAAGTGGAGAAGTGGGGCTATCCCTGATGACCTATCGATTACCTTCTGAGTAGGTCAAACATCTATTGCAATGTTCGTCAAATAAAGCTTTATCGCATCAAAACACAAGTCATTGTTGGGCACACAATCCTGACAAATGTGTAGAAACGATCCCTCTGTTAGCGTTCAATCCCCCTCGGTGACAAGCCAATCAAACCCGCAAAGCAAAGTTCATAAATAAATGTAAGCACGCTCACCTCGTATCCAAACCAGGCTGGCCTCCTGACCTTCTCTTGTACGCTGTTGTCTGATCAATCCGCCGGCCTCAGGGATAGTCACAGCACTGCAAACTCGTGACCACTCCCCACGCTAACACAGCGTGGCCGCTTAGCTGGATAATGTATTACTTCAATCAAGCCGCGCTCCGAGGGAAAGGAGGAAGGTGACGTCAGCGGGATGGCTTGTAAACTTCCAATCGGGACCGGCCAATGGAGGATTGGATGTATATCCACGGTATCTCCAAAGTGATAGTAATAGTGCTTGATAAAGCTGGATGATATCTGCTCAATATGGTAACGGATTATCCTCGCTGGTGCAAATCATAAAGTTAATCAAAAGGAGCGGACAGTCCGTTGTTAAAATTCAATCCTTTATTGTGTAATAATTAAAAATACAGGAACACACAGGAGTGACAGAGTAGGTGTATTACCTAAACTGGCTTACGCGTTTCGGCGTTAGCCGTAGTCATAGCCATAGGTGTAGGGTGTAACCCCTGCCTTATATATTACGTGTTAAGACATCATTGGTTAACAGAAATTCAAATTAAAAGCAAAAAAGCAGAATACACTTACTCATAAATTAGGACTTAATACAGATACAATTGTTACAAGGCTTATACTCAGGAGCAACTATTGTTACCAAGTACACATAAATCGATAAAATCAGTTATATGTTGTAATGAAAAATTCATAGTTGTAATTATGTGTATCTTGGTGGAAACATACTATCTCCACTTTGTCAACCGAAGACAATGTTGGAAATTGACAAGGGCCCGAATTATAAAGTAAGGTGTATACCGATATATATAAGCCTCATCATATACTAAACATTCATTCTATAAAGAGACAGTTAAACAATATCAGTATATGAATAGTAATGTACACACCAAGACACTTCAAAACCATGAAATAGTCAATAAATTCAATACATCTTAAATGTTCCTAAGTAATATGAAATATAAATTAGAATAGAGATGAACAATAAAACCTGTCAAATTCTATTAGTGTTAGGACTGGATGTGGGCATGGCCCCAGGCCTCTTAGTATACTATAAAGCTAATATGAAAATATATGCTAAATATTATAATATCTCTTGAGGCTATTTAAGCCCAGACTTTATCCCACACAGTTTTAACTGAGTGACACTAATAATTCGTTCACTTAATGTGACTTAGAGTTATTAAATGCAATATAGACTCGGTTTGTAAACCTAGGTTGTAGTGTATACATATGGGCAGTTATTCTATTGTATATCTGTAGGTAAACATCATAGTTTACCCACATAGCATAGGAGCATGTAAGCATGAGAGAGATGTACTGGATTTGGTTATTCCCAAAAATTGATTAGGTCATATTTAGAATTAAGACCTTTGGGGATTCGTGTCTCCAGTTTAAAGATCCAGTACACCTCTCTTGGCCAAAATCTGTTCTTTATTGCCTCCTCTTTTCGGAGTTACTATCTTCTCAATAATACACCATCTAAGGGAGTCAACACTTTTATCATGCATGGTAGCAAAATGCTGCACCAAAGGTGTAGCAGCCTTACCTAGTGACAATGTGGACAGGTGTTCTCTGATCCTAGAGTTAGCATCTCTCCCAGTGAGTCCTACATATTGTTTGCAACAAAGAATATGTTATAAGCCTTGTAACAATTGTATCTGTATTAAGTCCTAATTTATGAGTAAGTGTATTCTGCTTTTTTGCTTTTAATTTGAATTTCTGTTAACCAATGATGTCTTAACACGTAATATAAGGCAGGGGTTACACCCTACACCTATGGCTATGACATACGGCTAACGCCGAAATGCGTAAGCCAGTTTAGGTAATACACCTACTCTGTCACTCCTGTGTGTTCCTGTATTTTTAATTATTACACAATAAAGGATTGAATTTTAAACAACGGACTGTCCGCTCCTTTTGATTAACTTTCTAAAATCAATGCCTTTCCTGTAATCTAATTTTATAAAGGATGCCATATGTCCTCTTTCATGCTGTGGTTTTGTGGAGGGTCCTGGAGCCTCTGCGAAAAAGGCCTAAGGATAAATAAGTGTATTTGGTGTATAATCCAATTTTTAGAGATTGCATGGTTGCAACTAATGATCTCTGTGTTTCTAAAATCAATGCCTTTCCAGGAATCTATTTTTCTAAAGGATGCCATATGTCCTCTTTACTGCTGCTGGTTTTGTTGAGGGTCCTGGAGCCTCTGCTACTACGGCCTAAGGATAAATAAGTGTCCTGGTTGTCTAATCCATTTTTTTTTGATTTCCCGTTGCAACAAATTATCTCCGGGTTTCTAAAATCAATGCCTTTCCTGTAATCTATTAGTCACAAGGATGCCATATGTCCTCTTTCATGCTGTTGTTTCTGTTGAGGCTACGGGAGACTCTTCTAAAAAGGCCTAAGGATAAAGAAGTGTACTGGGTGTATAATCTATGTTTTTTTAGATTTCACGTTTGCAAAAAATTATCCACGGGTTTCTAAAATCAATACCTTTCCAGTAATCTATTATTCACAAGGATGCCATATGTACTTTTTGATGCTGTTGTTTCGGTTGAAGCTCCGGGAGCCTCTTATTAAAAAGGCCTAATGAAAAATAAGTGTACTGGGTGTCTAATCAATGTTTTTTTTTATTTACCGGTTGCAACTAATGATCTCTGTGTTTCTGAAATCAATGCCTTTCCTATAATCATTTTTTCAAAAGGATGCCATATGTCCTCTTTGTGCTGCTGCTGGTTTTGACGACGGTCCTGGAGCCTCTGCTGCGCATAATAAAGAAAAAAAATTAATTTAACTTGACTTAATAACTGAAGCATGACTTCAGGAGTCAGGTGTGGTCGTAGGTAGTGGTTGTTGTTAGCAGATTATTTTTATTGCAAATTGCAATTGCCACAGCGTGCATAAAATGTGCGTCACTAGTCCAAATTTTAATATTTTTTTTTCATTCAGGATTAGTTTGGGGTACGGCGCAATATTGAAAGGCAAAAAACAGGTCCCGGTACCCGTTGATATAAGGGGTGACTACTAGTGCTTTTACCAGGTTCCTCTTGGATAGCCCCAGAAAGTGTGAGTATGAATCCCAAAAAGAAAATTAAATTAAGGTTGAAAAATTACTCCTAAGTAAATTGTAAGACCTGGAGCTCCTCAAACACACGTCCTACCGCAACAGCTATAGGCTCCGCCCACCCAAATCTTACCTTTTTAATGCCAATTGATATTGCCACAGCTGGAACAACAGTAACTAACATGTGCGTCACCACAGTCTCCGAAGCTATTGTCGGATGTATACAAAAACAACAATAAAGAATTCCTTTTGGCGGTGCAAAGAGATGGCTACCGGAACACTCCAGGAACTTCACAAGAGTGTCTGTATTGTGTTTCTGGTGATGTTTGAGACATCTGGGTAGTGTACAGGGAGGGCAAAAATTGTCTCCATCTCTGTGCACCACAGGACAGGACGTCCTTGTCATCCATAAGCACATGAAATTGCTGGCATTTTCGTTGCTTCAAGAAGTTCATTTTTTGTGGTGATAGATAGTACAGAATTAAATAAACTTTGGTTTCCTACCATACTCAAGACAATCTTGTATTTCAATATTCGTACTTGCTGTGGGAAACAGTGGCCTGTCCATACCAGGAAGATGATTTAGACAGAAGTAACGAGCTCTGCTTGCAGGTGACACATGTTTATCGTCAATCATCAAAGGGGTTGCGTGCAGAATATGGCTGATGGCCCCTTATTCACATGTTTGTCCAGAGCCACAACATTTGCAAACAGCCAGAAGAAAGGTCGTTTCTCACCAGCCTTAAGTTGAGCTTCATTTACCAAATGCTGATATTCCAAAAAATAGACAAACAGTGCCTTAAATAACACATTTGCAATATGGATTCACCAGAGCAAGGTCATTGCAAGTACTAAGTTCCCACGATAACAAAATTAAAATGCCAAAACTATGCAATCTTCACCTTCAGATTTTTATTGTCACACTCCATTGTACTCCTATGCCCAGCTCCCTGCTCTTGTTTTTGTTGAGGGTCCTGGAGCCTCTGCCGAAAAGGCCTATGGATAATAAAGTGTACTGGGTGTCTGTTCAATGTTTTTTTTAATTTCCCGGTTGCAAGTAATTATCTCAGTGTTTCTAAAATCAATGCCTTTCCTGTAATCTATAATTCAAAAAGATGACATATGTCCTCTTTCATGCTGTTGTTTCAGTTGCGGCTCCGGGACCCCGTATTAACAAGGCCTGAGGATAAATAAGTGTAACGGTGTCTAATAAATGTTTTTTTCTAATTTCACGGTTGCAAATAATGATCTGTGGGTTTCTAACATCAATGCCTTTCTGTAATCTTTTATTCAACAGGATGACATATCTCCTCTTTCATGCTGTTGTTTCGGTTGAGGCTCCGGGACCCTCGTATTAAAAAGGCCTGAGCATAAATAAGTGTCACGGCTGTGTAATCAATGTTTTTTTCTAATTTCACGGTTGCAAATAATGATCTGTGGGTTTCTAAAATCAATGCCTTTACTGTAATCTTTTATTCAAAAGGATGACATATCTCCTCTTTCATGCTGTTGTTTCGGTTGAGGCTCCGGGACCCTCGTATTAAAAAGGCCTGAGCATAAATAAGTGTCACGGCTGTGTAATCAATGTTTTTTTATAATTTCACGGTTGCAAATAATGATCTGTGGGTTTCTAAAATCAATGCCTTTACTGTAATCTTTTATTCAAAAGCATGACATATCTCCTCTTTCATGCTGTTGTTTCGGTTGAGGCTCCGGGACCCTCGTATTAAAAAGGCCTGAGCATAAATAAGTGTCACGGTGTGTAATCAATTTTTTTTTCTAAATTCACGGTTGCAAATAATGATCTGTGGGTTTCTAAAATCAATGCCTTTACTGTAATCTTTTATTCAAAAGGATGACATATCTCCTCTTTCATGCTGTTGTTTCGGTTGAGGCTCCGGGACCCTCGTATTAAAAAGGCCTGAGCATAAATAAGTGTCACGGCTGTGTAATCAATTTTTTTTTCTAAATTCACGGTTGCAAATAATGATCTGTGGGTTTCTAAAATCAATGCCTTTACTGTAATCTTTTATTCAAAAGGATGACATATCTCCTCTTTCATGCTGTTGTTTCGGTTGAGGCTCCGGGACCCTCGTATTAAAAAGGCCTGAGCATAAATAAGTGTCACGGCTGTGTAATCAATGTTTTTTTCTAATTTCACGGTTGCAAATAATGATCTGTGGGTTTCTAAAATCAATGCCTTTACTGTAATCTTTTATTCAAAAGGATGACATATCTCCTCTTTCATGCTGTTGTTTCGGTTGAGGCTCCGGGACCCTCGTATTAAAAAGGCCTGAGCATAAATAAGTGTCACGGCTAATGAATGTTTTTTTCTAATTTCACGGTTGCAAATAATGATCTGTGGGTTTCTAAAATCAATGCCTTTACTGTAATCTTTTATTCAAAAGGATGACATTTCTCCTCTTTCATGCTGTTGTTTCGGTTGAGGCTCCGGGACCCTCGTATTAAAAAGGCCTGAGCATAAATAAGTGTCACGGCTGTGAATCAATGTTTTTTTCTAATTTCACGGTTGCAAATAATGATCTGTGGGTTTCTAAAATAAATGCCTTTACTGTAATCTTTTATTGAAAAGGATGACATATCTCCTCTTTCATGCTGTTGTTTCGGTTGAGGCTCCGGGACCCTCGTATTAAAAAGGCCTGAGCATAAATAAGTGTCACGGCTGTGTAATCAATTTTTTTTTCTAATTTCACGGTTGCAAATAATGATCTGTGGGTTTCTAAAATCAATGCCTTTACTGTAATCTTTTATTCAAAAGGATGACATATCTCCTCTTTCATGCTGTTGTTTCGGTTCAGGCTCCGGGACCCTCGTATTAAAAAGGCCTGAGCATAAATAAGTGTCACGGCTGTGTAATCAATGTTTTTTTCTAATTTCACGGTTGCAAATAATGATCTGTGGGTTTCTAAAATCAATGCCTTTACTGTAATCTTTTATTCAAAAGGATGACATATCTCCTCTTTCATGCTGTTGTTTCGGTTGAGGCTCCGGGACCCTCGTATTAAAAAGGCCTGAGCATAAATAAGTGTCACGGCTGTGTAATCAATGTTTTTTTCTAATTTCACGGTTGCAAATAATGATCTGTGGGTTTCTAAAATCAATGCCTTTACTGTAATCTTTTATTCAAAAGGATGACATATCTCCTCTTTCATGCTGTTGTTTCGGTTGAGGCTCCGGGACCCTCGTATTAAAAAGGCCTAGCAAAAATAAGTGTCACGGCTGTCTAATCAATGTTTTTTTCTAATTTCACGGTTGCAAATAATGATCTGTGGGTTTCTAAAATCAATGCCTTTACTGTAATCTTTTATTCAAAAGGATGACATATCTCCTCTCATGCTGTTGTTTCGGTTGAGGCTCCGGGACCCTCGTATTAAAAAGGCCTGAGCATAAATAAGTGTCACGGCTGTGTAATCAATGTTTTTTTCTAATTTCACGGTTGCAAATAATGATCTGTGGGTTTCTAAAATCAATGCCTTTACTGTAATCTTTTATTCAAAAGGATGACATATCTCCTCTTTCATGCTGTTGTTTCGGTTGAGGCTCCGGGAACCTCGTATTAAAAAGGCCTGAGCATAAATAAGTGTCACGGCTGTGTAATCAATGTTTTTTTTCTAATTTCACGGTTGCAAATAATGATCTGTGGGTTTCTAAAATCAATGCCTTTACTGTAATCTTTTATTCAAAAGGATGACATATCTCCTCTTTCATGCTGTTGTTTCGGTTGAGGCTCCGGGACCCTCGTATTAAAAAGGCCTGAGCATAAATAAGTGTCACGGCTGTGTAATCAATGTTTTTTTCTAATTTCATTTCACGGTTTCAAATAATGATCTGTGGGTTTCTAAAATCAATGCCTTTTCTGTAATCTTTTATTCAAAAGGATGACATATCTCCTCTTTCATGCTGTTTTTCGGTTGAGGCTCCGGGAACCTCGTATTAAAAAGGCCTGAGCATAAATAAGTGTCACGGCTGTGTAATCAATGTTTTTTTTCTAATTTCACGGTTGCAAATAATGATCTGTGGGTTTCTAAAATCAATGCCTTTACTGTAATCTTTTATTCAAAAGGATGACATATCTCCTCTTTCATGCTGTTGTTTCGGTTGAGGCTCCGGGACCCTCGTATTAAAAAGGCCTGAGCATAAATAAGTGTCACGGCTGTGTAATCAATGTTTTTTTCTAATTTCACGGTTGCAAATTATGATCTGTGGGTTTCTAAAATCAGTGCCTTTACTGTAATCTTTTATTCAAAAGGATGACATATCTCCTCTTTCATGCTGTTGTTTCGGTTGAGGCTCCGGGACCCTCGTATTAAAAAGGCCTGAGCATAAATAAGTGTCACGGCTGTGTAATCAATGTTTTTTTCTAATTTCACGGTTGCAAATAATGATCTGTGGGTTTCTAAAATCAATACCTTTACTGTAATCTTTTATTCAAAATTATGACATATCTCCTCTTTCATGCTGTTGTTTCAGTTGAGGCTCCGGGACCCTCGTATTAAAAAGGCCTGAGCATAAATAAGTGTCACGGCTGTGTAATCAATGTTTTTTTCTAATTTCACGGTTGCAAATAATGATCTGTGGGTTTCTAAAATCAATGCCTTTCCTGTAATCTTTTATTCAAAAGGATGACATATCTCCTCTTTCATGCTGTTGTTTCGGTTGAGGCTCCGGGACCCTCGTATTAAAAAGTCCTGAGCATAAATAAGTGTCACGGCTGTGTAATCAATGTTTTTTTCTAATTTCACGGTTGCAAATAATGATCTGTGGGTTTCTAAAATCAATGCCTTTCTGTAATCTTTTATTCAAAAGGATGACATATCTCCTCTTTCATGCTGTTGTTTCGGTTGAGGCTCCGGGACCCTCGTATTAAAAAGGCCTGAGCAAATAATTATGTAACGGGTATCAATGAATTTTTTTTTTAAATTCACGGTCAATAAATGATCTCTGGGATTCTAAAATCAATGCCTTTCTGTAATCTATTATTCAAAAGGATGACAGTACTACCAAAATACAGCCAATGAAGGGCCTTAGGAAGACTGGGCCAAGGTTGGATTGTAGTATTTGGTTAGGCTAATCATGATGGCCATGTAGACCACCACCACCGAGAGTCCTGGAAGTAACAGGGATGATGAGATGAAAGAGCTAAGTATAGTAGAACTTGAAACAACAGAGTTAGCCATGGGTGTTAGTGCAAAACCGCTTGGCTTTTTTTTGGCTTTGGGTGCGGCTATTCATGCAGGCCATATAGAGCTGACAACATTCTGTGTCGTATCATCTATTAAACTAATAAGAACAGTACTACCAAAATACAGCCAATGAAGGGCCTTAGGAAGACTGGGCCAAGGTTGGATTGTAGTATTTGGTTAGGCTAATCATGATGGCCATGTAGACCACCACCACCGAGAGTCCTGGAAGTAACAGGGATGATGAGATGAAAGAGCTAAGAATAGTAGAACTTGAAACAACAGAGTTAGCCATGGGTGTTAGTGCAAAACCGCTTGGTTTTTTTTGGCTTTGGGTGCGGCTATTCATGCAGGCCATATAGAGCTGAAAAAATTCGGTGTCGTATCAGCTATTAAACTAATAAGAACAGTACTACCAAAATACAGCCAATGAAGGGCCTTAGGAAGACTGGGCCAAGGTTGGATTGTAGTATTTGGTTAGGCTAATCATGATGGCCATGTAGACTACCACCACCGAGAGTCCTGGAAGTAACAGGGATGATGAGATGAAAGAGCTAAGAATATTAGAACTTGAAACAACAGAGTTAGCCAAACCGCTTGGCTTTTTTTTGGCTTTGGGTGCGGCTATTCATGCAGGCCATATAGAGCTGACAACATTCGGTTGTCGTATCAGCTATTAAACTAATAAGAACAGTACTACCAAAATACAGCCAATGAAGGGCCTTAGGAAGACTGAGCCAAGGTTGGATTGTAGTATTTGGTTAGGCTAATCATGATGGCCATGTAGACCACCATGTAGTAATAAGAACAGTACTACCAAAATACAGCCAATGAAGGGCCTTAGGAAGACTGAGCCAAGGTTGGATTGTAGTATTTGGTTAGGCTAATCATGATGGCCATGTAGACCACCACCACCGAGAGTCCTGGAAGTAACAGGGATGATGAGATGAAAGTGCTAAGAATAGTACTACTTGAAACAACAGAGTTAGCCATGGGTGTTAATCCAAGACCGCTTAGATTTATTTTTGTATTGGGTGCAGCTAATCATGCAGGCCATATAGAGCTGACAACATTCGGTGTTGTATCAGCTATAAAAATAATAAGAACTGTACTATCAAAATACAGACAATGAAGGGCCTATGAAGACTGAGCAAAGGTTGGATTGTAGTATTTTGTTCGGCTAATCATGATGGCCATGTAGACCGCCCGTAACAGGGATGAAAGTGCTAAGAATAATACTAATTGAAACAACAGAGTTAGCCATGGGTGTTAGTCTAAGACCACTCGGCTTTTTTTTGGGTTTGGGTGCAGCTAATCATGAAGGCCAGATAGACCTGCCACCTTTTGGTGTTGTAACAGGTATGAAAATGCAAAGAACAGTACTACTTAACACAACCTACTTACCATGGGTCCCAGAGCATATGTTTGGTTGTTATATTTTGTAAGGGTAATCATGCAGGCCATATAGACCTCCACCGATAGGGTGAGTATGAGTAACAGCTATTAAAATGCGAAGGACATTACTAATTAACACAACATAGTTACCATGGGTCGCAGACCAAGAGCAGATGTCTTATTATTATATTTTGTATGGGTAATCATCCAGGCCGTATAGACCTCACCAAATAGGGGGAGTTACAGAGATTAAAGTGCTAAGAATGGTAGTACTTAAAACACAACCTCGTTAAAATAGGTAGCAGACCACATGTCTTATTATTATAATTTTTCAGGGTAATCTGGCAAGCCATATAGAACTCCCCGATAGGGGGGGGAACAGGGATTAAAGTGCTAAGAAAAGTACTAATTGACACAAGCTAGTTGGGTCCAAGAATGCATGTTTGATTATTAGAATTTATTAGGGTAATTATATATCTAACAAATCTATCTATTTCTCTTCTATCAATTCTATCTAACTATCAATCTATGTATATCTATCTATCCTATCTATCACTATCAATCTATCTTCTGTCCGGGATGTTTTGAGACAGCCACTTTGGGAATGTTAGTTGATTTAGACCCATTATGGCTTAAAGCAGACTCTGCATCAACTATGTAATTTTCCATGGGAGTTTTGCCAGGGATCCCCCTCAGCATGCAACAGTCCAGGTGTTAGTACCCTTGAAACAACTTTTCCATCACTATTGTGGCCAGAAAGAGTCCTTGTAGGTTTTAAAGTTCGCCGGCCTATTGAATTCAATGCGGTTCGCGCAATCGCGCGTTCGCGAACAATACCAGAAGTTTGAGTCGCGGTTCGCGAACCGAAAATTTAGGTTCGCGACATCACTACTGTTTAACTTAGGGCAATGCCCTGCAAAAAACCCTTTTAAGGGCTATTGGTAGTTTAGCATTAGATTAAGGGGGTGCTTTTATTTTTGGGGGGACTTTTTTATTTTCATAGGGATTATTTTAAATTTTTTTAATTTTTGATAATTTGTTTATTATTTTCTGTAATATTAGATTTTTTTATTTTCCGTAATGTTAGCTTAATTTAAACTTAGTTTAACTTAGTAATGTTAGGTTATTTATTTTAATAATTAGTAACTTTAGTATTTTTTAATTTAGGTAACTTGGGTTAATTTAGGGGGTGTTAGGTTAGGGGGCTTAGTAATTTAATTATTTATTTGCATCGTGGGGGGTGACGGTTTAGGGGTTAATAGTTTTAATAGTGACTTTGCAATATGGGTTAATGGCAGTTTAGGGGTTAATAGTTTAAATAGGGACTTTGCGATGTGGGTTAATAGTGGATAAGGGGTTAATACATTAGGTAGTTTGCGATGTTGGTGTTGGCGGATATAGGGTTAATAATGTAATTATTACTTGCGGTGTGGGTTTGATGGCGGATATAGGGGTTAATATACTTTATTAGTTATTGCAGTGGGGGATTGCGTTTGACAGGTAGATAGATATTGCGCATGCGTTAGGTGTTAGTTTATATTTTCAGACAGTTACGGGGGTTACGGTGCTCCCATACACAGCGCAAGGCTTGCTGCGGCTGCCTTTGTGTGGCAAGGTGAAAATGGAGTAAAATTTATCCATTTTCGCCACGTTAGTCCTTGCGCTGAATATTGGATACCAATTTGCGATGCGGTCCCATGTTAGCTTATAGGAATAAAAATTTCGGGCGGCGGGTAAAGTATACGTGCTGCATTTATTTGCGGCGCTGTATATTGGAAACTAAAACCATGTAAAAAACAACGGCGGCTTTTGCGGGTGACATCGCATATGTAATGAAGCCCCTAATGTTTCATTTCTTTATGTGTTACTCCTCATCACTTACACCTTCTTTCTGTTTTATTTTTCATATTTAATTAATATATTTTTTATCTATTTCCGCTTTATGATGCCATTTATTTCTCCTGCAGATTAAAGGGCCATAATAGTTGAAAAATTACATGCTCTAATTAGTTAGAAATATTACTATCGACCCTGCAAATGGGTAAAACACGCATTAGAAGTTCCACTTGGGATCCGCGATGCACTGCTGGTGCCAAGCAGAAACCAACGCTGATCCAGTCAGCAGGTAGTAGCACTGCTGATTGGATAGCGGCGGAGTCTGCTCTTGACCATTTGTGGGGGGATAAACAAACAGTAGTGTAGAGTCATTAGTCTTAAAAATACATGCACTAACAAATTAGAGCATGTCCTTTTTCATCTGTTATGACCCTTTAATAAATGTATACTTCTTATAGCGTACAGATTATGAAATCATGACATTATATGCCTTATATCCTACATCACATAGAAAAAATGGCCTGCGGAGTAAATACATAAAATGTAGATAAGGCCGTGCACACATCAATTAATTATGCACTGTATATCCACTGCAGATTAATTACAGCAATTGTAGTCAAGGCCGCCATCAGGGGGTGACAGGGGACAGTATATACTCTATATATTAAAGGGATATGAAACACAAATTTATTCTTTTATGATTCGGATAGAGCAGGCAATTTTAAGCAACTTTCTAATTTACTCCTATCATCAATTGTTCTTCGTTCTCTTGTTATCCTTTTTTGAAAGAGGTAGGCTCAAGAGCGTACACATTCTGGGAGTGTTATAGGGCACACATTTTGCAAAAATGCCTTTAACAATCTTATAAACTTTTTACTAATAGTGGCAAAATGGTTTAAAAACTGTATAGCACTATATAACATTCTTAAAGGCACAGTCTATCCAAAAAAATTTATTGTTTAAAAAGATAGATAATACCTTTACTACCTATTCCCCAGCTTTGCACAACCAACCAATGTTATATTAATATAATTTATAACATTTAAACCTCTAAAGCTCTGCCTGTTTCTAAGCAATTATAGACCGCCTCTTATAACATTAATTTTTATTAGCGTTTCACAGCAAGACGCTGCTAATTTGTGTGTGCCATACAGATAACATTGTGCTCACTCCGGTGGAGTTGTGCAGGAACAACTAACTGGCTAAAATGTAAGTCTGTCAAAAGAACTGAGATAAGGGGCATTCGGCTTAAATACAAGGTAATCGCAGAGGTAAAAAGTGTACTAATATACCCGTGTTACACGTGCACAATCCTAAGCCTATCCAGGTATGACCTTCAACAAAGGATACCAAGAGAACAAGTACGTTAAATAACAGAAGTAAATTGGTATTTTTTTCTTTGTATGCTCTGTCTGAATCACAAATTTAAACTTCTCAAATACCTAGGGCTAGATTATCAATATTAAACTTATCATTTATTGTTCCCGCTTGTGCATTAACTCCACTAGAAGTAAGCTTTTTGTGCGCGTCGGGTATTACAAGTTGAAAGTAAAAAGTTTGTGCGCTACCCTGTTACGCATAAAAAGTCGAACTTTGAATATTGCGAACACGTTGACATATTCCACCATAGACTTCAATGGAAATGTGTAAACCTGATCGCATTTTCTCAAGTGCGCTAACCCGACAAGAAAATATTAATATTTCACATTCCAATGTTCTTCACATAGTAGACTATGTTCTATTTAGATATTTTCCATATATATGATTTTTTTTTGGTGAAATATATACTGTATCTATATCTAGATAGATAGATAGATAGATAGATAAAACAACATTTATGCTTACCTGATAAATTTATTTATTTCTTGACACAGTGAGTCCACGGATTATCTAATTACTATTGGGGAATATCACTCCTGCCCAGCAGGAGGCGGAAAAGAGCACCACAGAAAAGCTGTTAAATATCACCTCCGTTGCCTCCACCCCCAGTCATTCGGCCGAAGTAAAGGAGAGAAAGTAAGCAACAAGGTGCAGAGGTGCCTGAGGTTTATAATACAACAAAAAAGGCCTGTCTTAAAAAACAGGGCGGGCCGTGGACTTACCGTGTCAAGAAATAAATACATTTATCAGGTAAGCATAAATTTTGTTTTCTTTCTAATGACACGGTGAGTCCACGGATCATCTAATTACTATTGGGAATCAATACCCAAGCTAGAGGACACAGATGATAAGGGAGGGACAAGACAGAGAACCTAAAAGGAAGGCACCACTGCTTGAAGAGCCTTTCTCCCAAAAGTTGCAGCCTTGCAAATCTGTTCCCCAGAAGCTTCATTTTTGAATGCCCAGGAAGAGGAAACAGCCCTCGTAGAATGAGTCGTGACTCTCTCAGGCGGCTGCTGTCCAGCAGTTTCATAGGCCAAACGAATTATATTTTTCAGCCAGAAAAAAAGAGAAGTAGCCGTAGCTAGCTTTCTGACCCTTACGTTTCCCAGAGAAAACAACAAACAGAGCCAAAGACTGCCTGTAAATAGTATTTCAACGCATGCACCACATCTAGATTGTGCAGCAGATGCTCTTTATGAGAAGAAGGGTTAGGACATAAAGAAGGAACAACAATCTCCTGATTAATGTTCCTATCCGAAACAACCTTAGGAAGAAAACCCAACTTAATACGCAGAACTACCTTGTCAAAATGAAAAATAAGATAAGGGGATTCCCACTGCAACGCTGAGAGTTCTGAGACTCTGCAGGGAGAAGAAATTGCAACAAGAAACAAAACTTTCCAAGATAACTTAATATCTAATGAATGCATAGGCTCAAACGGAGCCTGTTGAAGAACTTTAAGAACAAGGTGAAGACTCCAGGGAGGAGTAACAGGTTTGAACACAGACCTGATTCTGACTAAGGCCTGACAAAAAGATTGCATGTCTGGTACATACACCAGAAGTTTATGTAACAAAATAGACAAGGCAGATATTTGACCTTTCAAAGACCTTGCTGATAAACCCTTCTCCAACCCTTCTTGGAGAAAAGACAAAATTCTAGTAATCCGAACTCTACTCCAAGAGTAGCCCTGGATTCACAAAAATGCAGATATTTACGCCATATCTTGTAGTAAATCTTCCTGGTAACAGGCTTATGAGCCTGAATCATGGTCTCAATGACTGACTCATGCATAGATAAAATTAAGCGTTCAATCTCCAAGCAGTCGGCTTCAGAGAAACTAGATTTGGATGAAGTAAGGGCCCTTAAAGTAGAAGGTCATTCCTCAGTGGAAGTCTCCAAGGAGGGAGAGATGGCATCTCCACTAGGTCTGTATACCAGATCCTGTGAGGCCACGCCAGTGCAATGAAGATCACTGAAGTCTCCTCTCCTGCTTGATTCGAGCAATGACCCGAGGAAGGAGAGCGAACAGAGGAAATAGGTATGCGAGGCCGAAATTCCAAGGGACCACCAGAGCATCTATCAGTACAGCCTGAGGAATGGGATCCCTCGACCTCGACCAGTACCTCGGGAACTTGGCATTCTGATGAGATGCCATGAGATCCAGATCCGGCTGTCCCCATTTGAGAATCAAGCTGGAAAACACTTTCGGATGGAGTTCCCACTTCCCTGGGTGAAAGGTCTGTCTGCTCAGAAAATCCACTTCCCAATTATCCACTCCTGGAATGTGGATCGTAGATAGACAGCAGTTGTTGGTCTCCGCCCACTTAATAATCTTGACTACCTCTGTCATGGCCAACTCCGAGTTCCTCCCTGATGATTGATGTAAGCCACTGAAGTTATGTTGTCCGATTGGAACCTGATAAACCGGGCCGCAGCTGAGGCCAGGCCAGAAGGGCATTGAAGATGGCCCTCAGCTCCAGAATGTTAATGGGAAGAACAGACTCTTCCCGAGTCCATGTCCCCTGAGCCTTTAGAGAGCCCCAGACTGTGACCCATCCAGTCACAATCACCCATGTGGGTCTTCGGAATCTGGGAAAGATAATCCTGAGATAACCACCAAAGAAGAGAATCTCTTGTTGCCTGATCCAGATGTAATCGCCAAGACAGATCCGCATAATCCCTGTTTCACTGCCTGAGCATGCATAACTGCAGAGGTCTGAGGTGGAAGCAGGCAAATGTAATGATGTTCATGGCAGCTACCATCAGACCAATTACCTCCATACATTGGGCCACTGAAGACCGAGGAGAGGACTGAAGGGTAAGACAAAAGTCAAAAATCTTTGTCTTTCTGACCTCTGTCAGAAATATTTTCATCGATAGGGAATCTATTAAGGAACTCTTTCCCAAATTCACCTTCCATCCATGGGAGCGCAGGAAAGATAACAACATCTCCGTGTGAGAGTTTGCTTGTTGAAAGGATCCACCGCCCAGGGATCCTGAACATCCCGAACCCAAGCCTGAGCAAAGAAGGAAAGTCTGCCCCCCACAAAATCTGGTCCCGGATTGGGGGCAGACCCTTCATGCTGACTTTGAGTCAGAAGGGGGATTTTTAGATTGTTTTGCCTTGGTCCATGACTGGTTGGACCTCCAGGAAGGCTTGGACTGTTCCTGCTTTGTAGAGGGAGAGGAAGGCTTACCCTTAAAGTTTCGAAAGGAACGAAAATTACTCTGACATCCCTTCTGCTTATTCCTCTTATCCTGAGGCCCAAACAAGGTCTTACCCTTGTAAGGAATCACCAAAAGCTTAGACTTAGACGACACATCCGCAGACCAGGATTCAACCATAAGGCTCTGCGGGGCTGTATGGCAAAACCAGAAATTTTTGCTCCCAGCTTGATAACCTGTAGGGAAGCATCTGTATTAAAAGAATTGGCCAACTTAAGGGCCTTGATCCTATCCTGGATCTCTTCAAGGGGAGTGTCTGTCTGAATAGAATCAGACAATGCATCAAAGCAGTATGCCACTGCACTAGTGACGGTAGCAATACACACCACCGGTTGCCATTATAAACCATGGTGTACATACATCTTTTTGAGCAATCCCCCAACTTCTTATCCATAGGATCCTTACATGAACAACTATCCTCTATGGGAATAGTGGTCCTCTTAGCTAGGGTGGAAATTTCCGCTTCCACCTTGGGGACTGTCTGCCAAGACTCCTTGACAGAGTCTGCAACAGGAAACATCTTTTTAAAGATAGGGGATGGAGAAAAAGGAATACCCGGTCTCTCCCATTCCTTAGCAATAATCTCTGTAGCCCGATCTGGTAAAAAGAAACCTTCTACCATAGAAGATACATCAAAATACTTGTTTAACTTGCTAGACTTCTTAGGATTGACAACGACCGTGGTGTTGGAGTCGGCCAAGGTAGCTAAAACCTCCTTAAGCAACAAACGGAGGTGTTCTAGCTTAAACTTGAAGGATACAACTTCAGCATCAGAAGAAGGAATTACACTGTCTGAATCTGAGATTTCACCCTCAGATGCTACCGAAGTATCCTCATCCTTCAGCTTCTGGGAAGGAAGATTTGGAATAGCCATTACCAGACACCTTACTCACTGACTCTTTACATTTCTTCTTGCTCTTTCTCTGCAGCATGGGAAAAGCAGACAGTGCATTAGATACCACAGACAACATGAGGGTAGCGATGTCTTGCACCATAACTCCAGGCAGAGCTAGAGGGCACTGCATGTGTGGACGATACATTTTGGGACACTTGAGGAGAAAGCTTCGGGCATATCCTGAACATTGTCAGTAGACTGCTGAACTGCATCCGTCCTAGACAATGTTGGCTCAGAATCAAAAAGTAATGTTAAATGTAATTTAATGTTCTCTCAATACATGGGGAACAGAAAGGGATTGGTGGTTCAACAATAGCATCAAAACATAAAGTACATGTAACATTTGGCAAAGTCTCCTGGTCCATCTTTACCCAGAATTTGAAATAAAAGTACTTAATTTTAAATTAAAAATTCACCCAAACAAAAACGTTACTGTCCCATTAATATAAAAAAGGAAAACCGCTTTATTTTCACAGCAAAACTTTCAAACCTACTCAAACTTTTAATCACCCCTGATAGCCTCAGCTTAGCACTTGCTGAGGTGCCTACCTGCCCTGCTGAAAACCGGAGCCAATAGCTATCAGATGGATTCCGGACTCAAACTGGAGCATTGCACCCAAGGTCCGTTGATCGATATACAGGACCGGAACCGCAACAAAATCTCTCACCTCCAGAACACAGGAAGTGAAGAGAATAGTGTGCAATAGAAAATTTTAGCGCATCTGGAAGCCGCGTCCATCGTGGGCGTAACAGAACTAACCTCCCTGTTGGCATAATTATACTGAAGTAAAAAAGTACCGGGAGCAAGTAAAACACACCACCAATAAACTGAGCCAAACTCCTCATCCCCAGTGCCTGCGCCACTGCCTTAGATAAGCCCATTAACTTGCTAGAGGCCATATTTATGTCCCAATGAATAAAAGTAAAGTAACATTTTTTTCCTGTATGCAGCCCAGAATACCTCAATGTATTCTGCCAGGCAGCAAGGCAGCTCACTAGGTTTGAGAGGCATGCACCCTCACATGGACCTGTGGAAAAAGAGATATATTCAATATAAGGGCAGCATTAACTACATGGGAGGTGCAGTGATGATTGTACCCCACAAGTTCCCATTGCTTAAAAGTCACCACTGCTCTACTGAAGAGACTGACATGGACTACGCCTACACCCCAGGAGAAGAGCAGGACAAGCTTGTACTGCTGAAAAATAATAAAATCTTGATAGAAGAATCTTCTTCCAAACACCTAAATTTTTCCACCTCCTTGCTCTTAACGTAGGCAAAGAGAATGACTGGGGGAAGGGAGGTGATATTTACCAGCTTTGCTGTGGTGCTCTTTGCCGCCTCCTGCTGGGCAGGAGTGATATTCCCCAATAGTAATTAGCTGCTCTGTGGACTCACCATGTCATTAGAAAGAAATACAGATATATATATATAGGAATATCTATTTAAAACGGCATTGAACATATTCCCCTATGTGAAGAACATTGGAATTGGAATGTTAAATATTTGCAATAAATACACAGTAAAACACTTTATTAAATATGAATATTGCATAAATATGGATTTAACATGTTTTCATCTACAGTACATAGCGTCAAAGGGCTCCAATGCATATATATATATATATATATATATACTGTGTATATATATATATATATATATATATATACATACATACAAGTGTATTTATGTGTATATTTGTCTGTAAATAAATACATGTACACACATACATACATACACATATACTGTATATATATTAGGGAAAATTTACTTCATACTTATCGTTATTTTCCTTTCCCGGTTATGGGACATGACAGCAATACGCCAGGGTTAGCTCCTCCCCTCACCTCCTCAGGACAGGAAATTGAATCCAAAGATACCATAAGTACCCTATAGCCCCTGTACTTCTCAGTTCGTAACCAGCCACGCCAAAGGGCGGGACCGTATTGCTGTCATGGCCCATAACCGGGAAAGGAAAATATCGGTAAATATGAAGTAAATTTTCCCTATTCCCGGCCATGGCAATGACAGCAATATGCCGGGGTAATACACTAGCACAAGAACTCTGGGAGGGAAAAGAAAACACAACAACAGAAGATACTGCAAAAAGGTGTTTATATATATATATATATATATATATATATATATATATATATATATACTGTGTGTGTATATATATATATATATATATGTATATACATACAAGTGTATTTATGTGTATATTTGTCTGTAAATAAATACATGTACACACATACATACACAAATACTCTATATATATTAGGGAAAATTTACTTCATACTTACCGTTATTTTCCTTTCCCAGTTATGGGACATGACAGCAATATGACAGGGTAAGCTCCTCCCCTCCCACCCTCCTCAGGACAGGAAATTGAATCCAAAGATACCATAAGTACCCTATAGCCCCTGTACTTCTAGGTTTGTAACCAGCCACGCCAAAGGGCGGGACCATATTGCTGTCATGGCCCATAACCGGGAAAGGAAAATATCAGTAAATATGAAGTAAATTTTCCCTATTCCCGGCCATGGCAATGACAGCAATATGCCGGGGTAATACACTAGCACAAGAACTCTGGGAGGGAAAAGAAAACACAACAACAGAAGATACTGCAAAAAAGTGTATTAATTGTTAACAAAACAAATATTATGATGCTGCCAAAACAGCTGCTCCAAAATTAGCCAAGAGGGGGTGAGAAAAAAATGTATTCATAGAAGACCATGATGCGGCCTTGCATATCTGGTCCATAGGAACGTGTGCAGCAGCTTCCCAGAAAGCAGATAAGGCTTGAGTAGAATGTGCTTTAATGCCCTGAGGAACCGGAGCCTGACAACATTCATAGGCCTTTGAGATGGCAGACACTATCCATCGAGAAATAGTAGCCACTGAGGCCATCTCCCCTCTCTTAGAACCTGTGGGAAGGACAAAGAGCTATGAGGATTTCCTCCAACCCATAGAGCTCTGAAGGTAAATAGACATACATCGGACAACATCCAGGGTATGCCAGGCCTCCTTTTCTGCAGAAATAGGATTCAGGAAAAATGTAGGCAGAACAATTTCCAGGTCAATGTGAAAAGAGGAAACCACCTTAGGGCAGAATTCAGGAACAGTCCGCAACACCACTTTATCTGGAAAAAAGGATATAAAAGATTCCTGTGCTTACAGAGCACCCAGTTCTGAAACCCTCCAACCCAAGGTCAGGGCCACCAATAGCAGAGACTTTAGAGTAAGGAGCATCAAAGGGATGTCCTCCAAAGGTTCAAAAGGAGTTTTCTGTAGAGCAGATAAAACAAGAGAAAGACTTCCTAGGAGGTCTGATGTGTATAACAGCCCATATAAATCGAACTACATCTGGATCCAATGCCTATTAAACATCTGAAAGGGCTGATAATGCTGTAACTTGAACTTTCAAGGTATTCAAGCTGAGTCCCTTGTCCAGACCATCCTGGAGAAAACTCAAAAGCTTCACAGAAGAGAAGGAACATGGAGAGATCCCTTTGTGGGAGGCCCATTCTGAAAAAATATTCCAAATTCGGTAATATGCAGTAGAAGTTGACCTCTTCCTTGCCTGCATGAGAGTGGAGATGACCTGATCCAAAAAAAAAACTTTTCTCTCAGTTGCTCTTTCTCAATCTCCAAACCCTCAGTTTGAGAGACTGTGGATATGGATGTAGAAGAGGACCCTGGTGCAGCAGGTCTGGCATTGCAGGTAGAATCATAGGAGCCTCTATGGACAGACTCAACAGCATGGGAAACCAAGGTCTCCTGGGCCAATAAGGGATTACTGCCAACACCTCCACTTTCTCTCTGTGGATTCTCCTGAAAAGGCTTAGAATCAAAGGCACCAGAGGAAAGGCATAACCCCTTTTGAACTTCCATGAGCAGGACAGGACATCCCAGCCTTCCACTTGAGGATGAGGGGATCTCGAGAAGAACTTCACCTGCCAGTTCTGAAAGGAAGCCAATATATCTCCATCTGAAATGCCCAGTCTGCCAAGCACCAGTCTCCTGGTTGAATGACATGTCTGCTGAGGTAATCTACTTCCATGTTCTCTGTACCCAGAAGATAGACAGCTGATAGACCCCTCAAGCTGGATTGTGCCCATCGCATCAGAGGAACCATAATCCTCATCATGTCCCGACTGCATGTGCCTCCCTGATGATTCAAGTATGCCACCACAGTCCTGTTGTCCATCTGAATGTTGACCCAATGATGACAAATTACACTTTCCAACTGAATCAGAGCCTCGAACACTGCCCTCAACTCTAAGAGGTTCTATGCAATCTTCTTCATGGTGATAGGCCAAGTTCCCTGAACACTGTAATTGCCCATATGAGTTCCCCATCCCGACTGACTTGCGTCCGTCGTTACTTTTTTCCAGTCACTATTTCCTAGGGGAAACCTGTGGAGAAGATGTTGATCCTGTAGCCACCACATCATCAACTCTTTATTGACCACTACGAGACTAGAATGGGTTGATGCAGACTCCTACCCTTGAACTGCAAAAGGAAGAACCGCTGAGGAACCCTAAGGTGCCATTGAGCCCACCTGGTCAGACCAATGGTGGAGGAAAGCGTCCCCAGCAGACTCATAAAACCCTTTGCTGAGATATGCCTGAGCCGGAGCACCAGTCGAATCTTCTCCCTCAGTATTACTGCCCGTCCTTTGACAACTGAACTAGACCCCATTGGGTATTGAATAGGGCGTCCAGGAAAATAATCTGCTGAGAGGAAACCAGCTGACTCATGTGGAGGTTCAAGACCCAACCGTAATCTTGTAGAATGAGCATGGCCTGTGAGCAATGGGCTTCCAAAGATAACTCATCCTCTCTCAGGATAAGAATATTGTCCAGGTAGTGGTAGCTTAACACACCATAATGCACTGCACAAGAAGGTTTTTCTGCAACTTGTAATGGCAGTGCTATGGAAAGTGCGATACTGCTATTTTTTTGCGTTATTTATGCAACGGGTTAGCGCAATACTTGTAATCTTAGTGTATGTTTCTTAGACAACATAAAAACATACATTTTGATAATAAATTGTCTATAGATCAAATAGAACTTACTTGCATTCTAAAATGAAGCCTCCAACATTATTAAAAATGTAATTTAATTTGGCTCAATGACATCACGCAATCCAGCCCACATTTGACCTTTCTCAATAGCCCTACCACAAATTGAAATGATGTGGAGCCTCTCTCTGTGCCATTTCACTGGAGATGGCTTTACAGGCTCAGCGAGAGATAGCTCCACAGCACCACATTGGGCTGGAGAAAACATAATTACCTTACATGAGCAGCGCCAGGGGTCAAGTCCAGTGGGAACGCACGGGAATTGTGTTCCTGCACTATTTTTGAAGAAACTAAGTTCCCCCTAGACAAAGAACAGAAAAAAACTTCAGTAAACACTGCTGCTGCTGGTGGGAGGAGCTGGAGCCCAGTCTGGTTAGAGCGATAGTGAGACCCTCTAGTAATGGGCAGTAACACTTCCTACAACACACTAAATGCAAGCCATGAGGAGTTTCAGGCCCAAAAGCAACCATTCAGTTCTTCATTGTTTTTAATTAGCTTTTATTAACCAAGGAGTATAGATTATATACATATAAATACAGTGTGTATGTGTGTGTGTGTTTGTATAAGAGTTTGTGTATAAAACAAAATTAATTGTGAGGGGGTGAAAGTCTTGGTGAGTTCCCACGCTTTTTTATGTAGTACTTGACTCCTGAGCAGGGCAATGTAAAGGACACTGTTATATTTTTCTTAAGTAAATCATTTTAAGTGTATACTAATATAATAGTGGACATTGACTACTAATGCTCAGTGAGCATAAGTAGGAACTACATATGAACCAATCACTGAGCAGTAGCAGAAAGCACATAAACTATTAGTCAATGCCCAAATGGTATGAATACTCATAGCATTCTCTTCCAGCACAGAAGGTAATGGAATCTGTATGTCTCTCATTAGCAGCAAGAAACAGACTATGTTTACTTGATTCTTTAAGTTGTGGTTGCATGCCAATGCGAGCGCTAAGCCAGGCCAGAAAGAAAGCACAGGAGGAAGCCCTCTTTATCAGCGAGCCCCCCTATGCCGTGTCTGTTCTCTTCTGGTTATAACTAGCAGCAGATCCAGTTCTCCGACCCCTTTATGACACACACCCAACATGTAGAAGGAAAGCAAACGGATCACATATAAACCTGCACATTTCTCACTGGCCCTTGCCATGTTAACGAATACACAATCCCATCCTCCTATTTGCAAACTTGGAAACCAGTGACTGCTGCTGTTCTTCCACTCTGCCACATATCTAGCATGTACAGAGTTATTTGTGTCAGTGCAGGCCAGTGTGTGGTATATAGAGCAGTTTATGTGCGTGTGTCTGTGAAAGCAACATGTGTATTACGCAGTGCGTGTATAATGTACGCTTTTACTACACAGCTGCTTCTCAAACTTAAAATGAACAGGCGTCGTGGGGGAACATGTGCTAGCATCAGAGGAAACCCAGGTTGCCCACCGTGAGTGCCTGATGCAAGATAGCCTCACTGTGGGTTTGGAAACGCTCCTATTTTAGAATGAATATTGCGGGAAAACTACATAAAAAAAAAATGCAATGTATTTGATAACATTTTTAATACATATTAATACATGCAATAAAAACTTAATATTTGCCTTTGATATCCCTTTAATTGTTCAGGGTTGAGGGGAAAGTGTAAGATTTATAGTAAAATTTAGTGGAGGACTTCCGTTGGAGGAGGAGAGCTCATCGCACACTGCTCTTGTATCAGCGCCTCTAGAGAGCCGAAATAAGACCTCAAGATCTTTCTCCTGAACGAGTCTGCCCTTGGCCGTACCCACAACGGCTTTTTGGGCCACTATTTTGCTCCAAAAGTTCATCGCAGCACTCAGCGGAAGTACCCAAATAGCAGAGACGCTGCTACCAGTGGCCAGGGTTAGACCTAAGAATCGCCCGTGAGACCAAAAGGATTACCTGGGTGTTATACAGTGGACCTTCTTTTCCACCGCCACTCACCTTTTAGAAACTGCAGGGGCCGACACTGAGAGGAAAAGAATACCTGCGCCCTCCTGGTAGGGCGAAGCAGGTCGGAACTGTCAGTGCCTCCGAAGTAACCGGTGGTTGGAGCAACCCAATAGCGGAGGGATCCATGAGCGTCACCCCTTTCCCGCCGGCCCTTCAGCAGAGACGCATCGGAACAGCATCAGTGTCGACTGACACGCTAAATTGAACACCGAAGCTTCTGAGGCAATAGCGGCAAACTAAGAAGTGTCTCAGTATAGAGAAGCATGGTTACAGACACTACGGCAGAGTATGGGAAAGTTTGAGCACCACAGGGCTATCTGTCATTAGGCTTGGCGATTTTCCTGAAACACTGGTATGTGCATTTTTATTTAGTGAGATTTTCTTTTTCCCATTTTTGGGGGAACTTACTGTTCTGACTTTGCTTTGAGACTTTTAAAAGACCCCCCCCCCCCCCAACATCAAGGATAAGGAAAGAGAGGCCAAAAGAAAAAGGGACCCATTAAAAGTTCTGGTAACTTTGCTACAAAATAAAAAGGGGGAATAAAAATTCATAGCCCACTCTTGTTTAAAGTGGCTTCATCCAAAGAAACGTTGGGACTTAAGAATGCTATTTGAACTATTGTAAATGTGTTGGTTTTTTTTTTTTTTTTCTCTCTCAAAAAATCTGCTCAAATTGGAAGGAAGTTAAGTGGGTTACATTTATAGGTGGTTTGTAGTTTATTGTTTCTTTTTGGCTGTATTAAGAATACCTATTATATTGATGTATCATGTATCACTGAATTAGTTCAAGATTTGCTATTAACTATCTTTAAGAAATATTAGATGGGTACTAGAAACTATTTATAAGGTTTACTTCTGTACTAGTTGTTTTTTCTGCCTTGCTGGTGATATACACCTGCAGAGTTCATTTACCAAACTGGTTGCCCCTTACAGGGAGACATATAGGGTTGGTTTTTTCCCCTTTTCACCCAGTTGCTGAGAAATGTCTTCACTTTTTGTTTTGTTTTTTGGGATAAATTCACAATTAGTATCACAAGGAAAGTCCACATGGACTAATTTAACTGATAATTTTTTGTTAAAAAAAAAAAAAAAAGTTCTCTATGTACTTTACTACATTTAGAATTACATAATACACTTTCACTACACACTACACACGGCTATCTCACATTATTGATATTTGTTTCACTTAAAATATAAGTGTCTTATCACAGTTTGATTGTACTCTTTTCTTTGCATATATCTGCACTTTCTTTCCTTTGGCTTATGGAAAAATACTTTACTCAGGTTAACCAACACGCCCTAAAAATGCCTGCTAAATCTAGAGAGAAAAAGAGTAAGGGGGCAGATTTGAGTTCTGATTTTTCCGAAACCCCAGCTGTAACCACTGATAATCAGACCCTAGTACTACAACTTAGTAATCTTTTTTTTCACCTCAATTTGAAATTATTAAAAAAGAGTTAAACGGTATATCAATAGAACTTAATACACTTAATTCAAAAATGAAACAATTTGCCACTAGAATGACAGAAGCTGAGGATAGGATATCCGATATGGAAGATATAATTAATAAACAAGAAAACATGTTAATTAAACAACAATCTAAAATTCAAAATATCGAGGCGCGTTTAGAAGAACAAGAGGACCATTCTAGACGCAACAATATTAGGGTATTAGGTATTCCTGAAACTTCAGAATACGATAATTTGATTGAGTTCACCTCATTAACACTGCCTCAAGCTCTAAGGTTTCCCCCACAAACTTTACCCTTATCCATTGAGAGAGCACATAGATTTGACACATGACTTGCAATGTCGGAACTGATCCCAGGCCACCATACTGCAGTAGCTGCCCTTTCTCTGCACTTTGTAATGCCCAAGTAGCCATCATGAATCCTGTTTAACATCTCCTGCCGCATGCTAACAGGAATAACAATGCGGTCCTGGAACAGCACCAACCCATCCAGCTCCGTGAGCTGCGACCT
This sequence comes from Bombina bombina, assembly GCF_027579735.1. Classification (NCBI taxonomy): domain Eukaryota; kingdom Metazoa; phylum Chordata; class Amphibia; order Anura; family Bombinatoridae; genus Bombina; species Bombina bombina. Next base: position 5,257 of record NW_026511149.1, on the reverse strand, counting down.
TTCTGACTTATAAGAACTTAAAGACATCCAGGCTGCCCGACTCTCGGCCAACCTTCTTTTATGTACTTTATAACTTCTTGAAGGTCAGTATCTAAATATGTCTCCTTTCTTATTTTTTCTAGCTTCCCTGAAGAAATGGATTTGGAGGCCAGAACTGAATCTACATATACCTTCACATCTGATTCCGTTGAAGATTCTTCAGCAGCAGCCAGCGGGAGCCTGGAAAGTGTATCTGCCACAACCAGTTCTTTCCTCGGCACATGCACTGCCTGAACGTTGAACCTGAGCAGCCTCATTAGAAGTCTCTGGCATCATAGAGGTGTTTTGTCAATATCATAGGATTTGATTAGAGGGACTAGCGGTTTATGGTCAGTCTCCAGACTAAATTTCTCTAAACCCACTAGGTAACGCTGGAAGAGCTCACAGGCCCAAACTGCAGTCTCTGGCATCATAGAGGTGTTTTGTCAATATCATAGGATTTGATTAGAGGGACTAGCGGTTTATGGTCAGTCTCCAGACTAAATTTCTCTAAACCCACTAGGTAACGCTGGAAGAGCTCACAGGCCCAAACTGCAGTCTCTGGCATCATAGAGGTGTTTTGTCAATATTATAGGATTTGATTAGAGGGACTAGCGGTTTATGGTCAGTCTCCAGACTAAATTTCTCTAAACCCACTAGGTAACGCTGGAAGAGCTCACAGGCCCAAACTGCAGCCCCACACTCTTTCTTGATTTGGGCGTATTTCGACTCAGCAGCTCTCAGTGTATGGGAACAGTATGCAATGGGCTGTAGTTTGTTCTCATTCAACTGCATGAGGGCGGCCCCTAACCCATAAATGCTCGCATCAGCACTAACTACAGTCTTTCTGGAAGGGTCATAGAACCCCAACACTGGGGCAGACCCTAGCAGGGACTTGACCTGCACAAAGGATTCTTTCTGTGAAGGTCCCCAGACCCAGGCAGCATCTTTCTTTAGCAACTCTGTGATAGGGTGTAGTATTGTGGATAAATCTGGGAGGAGCCTGCCCACATAATTTACAAGACCCAATATTTGTCTCAGCTCATGTACATCAGAAGGACTTTTCATCTGTTCAATAGCACGGATTTTATCGGGGTCTGGCTTGATGCCATCTCCATTGATGATATGCCCAAAGTAACATAACTCAGCTTTCCTAAAATGGCATTTCTCCTTATTTAATTTTAGCCCGGACTCTCTAATGGTCTGCAGCACACAGCTCAATCACTGATCATGTTATTTCAATGTAGACCCATACACCAAGATGTCGTCCATGATGACTGCCGTGCCCTTGTGGTCCCTTAGGAGAGAACTCATCTCTCTTTGAAAGATTTCAGGAGCAGAGGATATCCTGAATATGCCTTTTACAGGGAACGCCAGCCTACTCAGAGAAGGGAGCCTTTGATTTCTACTCCGCTGCCTGCAGGCCTGTGACAGAAAATAACTGCTGATTTGTGCAAACTGCACAGAAAAAGTACCTAGTCGGGATTGACTACTATTCCAGGTATTTGGAGATTGCACCCTTGTATGAGATCACAAGTCAAGCCGTTATCACTCGTCTCAAGAGCTTGTTCGCCCGGTGGGGCATACATCCAATGGAGTTAGTGAGTGATAACGGAATGCAGTTTGCTTCCACGGAGTTCAGTTCTTTCAGCAGTAAATATGATTTTGTCCATTCTACGTCAAGTCCACATTACCCACAGGCCAATGAAATGGCTGAAAGGGCAGTTCAAACAACAAAGTTCATTTTGAAGCAATCTGAGCTGTACCTGGCCCTCTTGTCCTATAGGGTGACTCCCATTCAAGCCACGGGTTTTAGCCCGGCACAGCTGATGCTAGGACACCAGATTTGCACCACCTTACCCTCCTTAGGAGGGATGAAGAGGCAAAAAGGGGCTATTGATTCTTCTACAACAGGAGACACTATGTGAGGCCCTTGCAGGAGCTGAATGCGGGGCAAAGTTTCAACAGAGCGAAATACCTGTTGAAATCATCTATGTACAGGGGTATATTTCTCCAGAAGGGGTTCCCATCCCCATAGACGTGGGACAGCTCCCACCACCCCATGAAGAGGTTGGCATAGGAGGGAGCAAATTTCGTCGCTGGAGATAGAAAACCCCCTCAAAAGAGAAATAGTTTCGTGTCAAAAGAAACTTTGCACCCCTAAGGATGAATTCCGCAAACTCTCTGTGGTATCCAGTATCCCTGGATAGAAAAAATTCCAAAGCCTCAAGTCCCTTACTGTGGGGTATGGAGGTATAAAGGGCCTTCACATCAATAGTGAGCCACATATCCCCTTCTTCCCAACTTAAATCATGCATTACATTGAGGACAAATGTGGTGTCCTTCAAGTAACTGGATAGGTTGGATACCAAGGGTTGTAAAATGGTATCCAACCACTGTTAAAGTCTCTCCAATAGGGACCCTATTCCACTCACTATGGGTCTACCCGTGACCCCCTCCAGGGATTTATGCACTTTTGGCAAATAATTGAAAATTGGTATAACCGGATTATCCACTAAGAGGAAGTCACAGGTAGGCCCATCTATGAATTGAGGAGACTGTCCCCGGAAAAATTATGTCCCCACGGGAAGACAGTTGGAGCCCCGTGCATGTAAGAGGTGTTCGTGGGAAGTTAATAGATTAATCTGTTTTAGACACTGATTAGTTGCGTAGAGTTACAGCAGTGGTTCCGCTTGTGAGGCATTATTACTAAAGCGTGTAAAAGAGATGTGTATCTTTGCCTTTGAGTAATGCGTGCGTGTTAAAATCAGAAAGGGTACTGTATGCTTGTAGGGGCATGTTAAAATATACGTTTGACATTTTTACTTGTGTTTTTTGAAAAAAAAAAAAAAGGAATTCTAGTTCTCTATCAAAGAATAAGATTATCAAAAAAATTACCTTTTTTGTGTAGGTTTATGAGCTGGTCTATAGAGGCCTGGAATCCTCAACCTTGATTAATGGATCACGCTGCTTGGACTGGTGGTAGAAGATAGGGAAGCAATGTGGGAAACCCCCCGGCTTTCTAAATTTTACTAGCCCCTTTTTCTTTCTTTTTTTTTGAGGGTGAATAAAGCAGGGATTCAACACATAAGTAGGATTTGACCTGGCTGGTTAGTTTTGCAAGTGATGATTGTAGGGGCAAAATATAATTTACTGTAAGGGGTTTAAAAAAAATGTCCCCGGATTTAATTTTAAAAATCTGGTCACCTTACCGTACATGGATGGTCGCAAAATCCACTGTTCCACAAATGCTGAAAAAGTTTAGCAGTAAGCATGAAACCTACCAGACTAATTAATTAACCCTCAGTCAGCATTATTATTATGACAACAAAATATGTCCTCACTCCAGTTACTGTGGAACTATACAGCTATAAACAAGACAGACAGACCTAAATAGAGGTTTGTCTTTGAAAAGACTGAATTTATTGCTGTGATAGCTCTTGTAGAAACTGTAAATACTAAAAGAATAGAATGGAATTACAATAAGCACATGTGCAGTATGGTGCAGCAACTTTATGCTACATAAGTCTGACATAAGAAAAAAAATAGGTAGGAATGCAGGATAATCAATGTAAATAGAGTAAATAGAATGTAGGACAGTATTAGCAAGTAATCTACTGCTTACAGTTATTAGGTTATGCAAAGAGCAGGAGCTGAAAAGCTATGAACAAGATGTATGAAAAGAAACACTGACTTGAGCCCTACAGGAAGCTCATTGTACTTCCTACTCTGTCACTTCCTTTATGGGAGGCTGCATTGTGCTTACCTGGTATGGAGAGCATGGAGTTCGAGGAGATGCTGGCAAGGATCCGTTTGGTGGCGCAAGTGAAAGGGTCCGTATGGTTGCGGGAGCAGCTTGCCAATCTCCTGGGGTCCGAGGAGGTAGTCGTAGGGGAGGCATCGTCAGCTTCCAGGTCCCGCCCTGCGCAGTGGTCACGGCCTCCTGTTCGTCTCAGCCCTGAGCAGGGGCCATCTGGAATGCTCAGGAGAAGGAGTCCTAGTGGGGATCCAAGGAGATCGTCAAAAAAGGCTGTAGCGTCATCAGGAATGGTGGCGGAGGTTCCGGCTGCAGTTTCACCTAAGGGTATGCGTCATCCAGTGGTGATCGAGGTGGAGATGCATCAGGAGCCAGCGGAGATAGCAGGTGAGGTTTCATTTCTGGAGCAGTCACACGGCCCTGTCGGGCCTGATTGTAGTGAGACAGTGCTGGAGGAGGTTGTGAATGTGGGTCAATCCGGCTCCAGGAAACTAATTTCTCAGATGGGGGAGGGAGATTTCATGGCGCAAACAGATCAAGCTGGGGGCCAAGTGGGGATTACAGGACAGGAGGGCAGGGAGTTCATGGTTATAGACGCATGGCCTACGGGGGAGGGGGTGGGAGGTGATGTGAGCCCTTTATTGCATAATGAACCCTGGCCTCAAAAGATAAGCTGGTTGAAATGCAGTCGTTGATTGTCAAATTGAATTTTGCTTGTAGAATCATACCTTTTGGTAGGGTTTTTTGCCACAGGTTATCGTTGGCTACAGCGGGCTTTCAGCAGCCTCATCATTTTATATGGCTGTCGGTTCCCATTAAAAAGGACCTGATGGTTTGGAAACTTTTTCTTGAGAATTTTAATGGGTCAGCCTTGATTCAGGCACCCAGGGTCTTGAGTGAGGAGATGGGTCTGGTTACGGATGCTGCTGGGAGTAAGGGTTTTGGCACCATATTTGGTAACACTTGGTGTGCAGCCGCGTGGCCTGAAGTGGAGAGGGAGAGTGAGGTCAGTAAGAATTTGGTCTTTCTGGAGTTTTTTCCCATTGTGGTGGCGCTGTTTGTGTGGAGCTCAGAGTTAAGAGAAAGGTCAGTCCTGTTATCTACGGATAACTTGGGTGTGGTGTCGGCGATCAATTGTTTGATATTGTAGTCCCATCCGGTGATTTGATTGTTGAGGGTTTTTGTTTTGCAATATATGAGATTGAATGTGTTGGTTAGGGCAAAACAAATCCCAGGAGTCAAGAATTCAATCGCTGATGCTCTTTCTCATTTGCAGTGGAGGCAATTTCGGGAGCTGGCTCCGTTTGCAGACAAAGTGGGTATGGAAGTACTGACATTCTTATGGAGCCTTGGCACGGAGGACTTGCCGATATGGTGAGATCCTCCTTGGCTCCGAGTTCATGGAAGGCTTATTCCAAGATTTGGGGAATGGGAATCTCTACTTTCTCAGAAGGGTATTTCTGAGGGCGACAGGCGGTTCCA